>NC_072733.1:46117402-46404193 GCF_026930045.1 Uloborus diversus | reverse complement strand
GCTCCGATAACGGAAAGGAATTTCTGAACTCTATTATGCTTTACCTTAGCGACCAAAGCATAAGAATCGAAAAAACCAACAAATCCTCTAGTTAACAAAGTAGCGTCATAGAACACTATAAGTTAATATTAATGAATGGAAACTTTTAAATGAATCGAATGTGCCTCAGCAGTTTTGAGCCGAAGCTTCCACTGCTTACGGACTAGAGCGGTTTTAAAAGGAAAAACCAAACCCTTTTTTGAGCTTTTTGGGGGAAGAAAGCCATCTATTAAACAAAACCTACTTTGAGCTATTTGGGGGAAAGAAAGCCATCTATTAAACACTCCCGGGGTTTTTTGACTGCATTTCGTATATTGGACTTCCAAAACAGAAAATAAACAAATTGGATATGAGAATTCAACAAGGAGTCATGGTAGGATATGCGTTTCATACGAAAGGTTACAGAATTTGGGATCTCAAAAATCGCGAAGTGACAGAAACGCTGAATGTTAAATTCGATGAAAATAAATTCTGGGCGAACCCCCCCCCCCCCCCCCCCCCCCCAGGAACGAGAAACAGAGGGACACAGTTTTATTTCACTACTGAGTAAATCTGAAGTAGAAGAAGAATATCCTGAAAATCATAAAATAGCATGTTGAGAATTAAATGGGTTAAAGAAAGTCCAAGGCAAAATAAAGAATGCAGGGATAAGTATTATTCTATTAACACGACGGTTCTAAAGTCCGAATCGTGAAGCCGAGGTTTATTGTTCTGAAAATAACATTGAATATGACACAAAATATTTTAATTTCACTTGTGATGATAATTCAAGAAAAGTATAGGATTTTTATGAAGATAGGGGGGATAATTCTAGTATGCTAGAAGCTAACTTTTCCGAGATTTAAAATTGGCAAAACGGAATGGCTCAAGAAATTCAGGTGATATGAGAAAAAAACGTTTACGTATTGGTTCCACTGAATGAAAGTTTTAGAAAGAAAAAAGGGTGCAGATGGTTTCTTTTATTTAAAAACAAATGAGCAGAATGAAATAATGCGCTTCAAGACCAGACTGGTAATTTTAAATACCCACCAGGTGGGGGGGGGGGGTTACTTTTCGCAAGTGTTCTCTCTAGTAATTTCCTTTCCTTTGATTGAAGCTTTCTTTTGAATTTTTGTGCATAAGCTACATTGAGTCCATTTCCATGTAGATGTTTGCAATGCGTATCTATATGCGGATGTAAAAGAGGAGATTTGTGAGACAACCTGAAAGGTTTGTCCATCCCTGAAATCTAAATTTTGTCTGTAAATTGAATAAATCATTGTCATTCTGATACAGATTACGCCTCGAATCACGACGACCGGATTTCAGTGGGGGGGGGGGGGATGGAAGCGGAGTATATTTCAATTAGTGAATAATCTAAGGATGTGGGTTAAAGGAATTTTAAATCAATTGGCTACGAAAAGAGTTCAGAATTTTAGATTGATTAATAGTACTTTGTACTGTGACAATCTAGTTGCAATCGATTTTTCTAGTTCTGCAATAGGAAATTGCAGAACTAAGCAGATTGATGTGGGGTACTATTTCCTTAGGAATTTGATTGATAAAAATGAATTTGGAATGCAATTTGTTGAAACTAAAAATATTGTAGCTGATTGTTTTACAAAACCTTTCTCTAGGGAAAATTTACATAAAGCTTGAAGTGCAATGACATATTTTTCTAGAGTTTTTTTTTCTTTTTCTGAAATGTTTCAATTATTCCATTATGTTTAACTTGTAATTTGTGCGCACATACGGAATGCCCTGTAATATATTTCTATTTTTTTATTCATGTCTTAAAGTATTTCATTCTAGCCGCCTGAATTTCCTTCATCTAAATTTATTCACTAATGCAATATTATTTCTATGAGTTTAGTGGTATGCAAATGTAAAGAACTACGTAACTTGTGACCAGAATTGAATGGTGGTCTCATTTTATCAAGATGGCAGTTCGTGGTTGTGTTCCGCTTGGAATTTCAAAGAAGCCTCTAGTCTGAACGATGTTGCGATGATTCACTTAGTGACATGAATGCCGGTATTGGAAGTTTATAAGAACCTTTTTCATTTATATTTTTGTGTTTTAGGATGTAATTTGTAATCGCAAATGCTTTTGAGTTTTAGAGCGTTCTTAGCCACTAAAGCCTATCCTACGGTCTGTGTGCCATATTGGGCCCCTAAAGCTGATTTTTGTGTGCCCGTTGTCAGGTTTTATGTTACAATCAAGAACTATGTATTGGAACAAGATAAACTAAATTTTTTTTTTATTTAAATGTGATGGATCATAGAATTCATTTACGTCTGGGTTTTTTAAACTTGTAATTCAATATTGGTTTTTATGGGTAGTTGAATATTATCATTTCAAGAATCACCGGAATATAGAAATTTCTGTTGCTAGTGCTAAATTAAACGTAATTTATTTCATTATTTATTTTTTTTTTATTTTTATTTTCCAGTAAATTTTAGAGCACTGATTCTTTGTTTTTACATGTTATTAAAATTGAAGGAACCAAATCAGAATGTTAAGTACTTTATTATTTATTGTACGTATGTTTGTAAAAATTTAAAGGAACAAAATTTAAAGTCAACTTCACAATGAGAGCAACAATAAAGATTAGAGTTTAAAGTACGATGTATTACAGCGTATGAAACTTTCTTCGTATATTCAGACTTGTGACACTTATCAAACAAAATTATAGATTATTTTTACTATAATGCAAATAAAAAGCAGTTATTTTGCAAATGTGAGCATATTTAAATTTACAGTTAAAAGAGGTGCGGTCCTCTGTCAAGCATTTCCAAGAAAGGTAGCATTGTTTACAACAAGGACGGCGGGCCAAATGTGGACTTACACTTTCTTAATGATTAGAACTGGCAGTATCAGATTTAATCTATTTCTTGACATGTTTGTCGATTTATTCTTTTGTTAAAAACTTTCAACTTTTCTGATCGATTTTCACTTTTTACTGAATTGACTTTAACTAAGCCATCTTGATTTTGGGAATATAGAATTGTTTCTTCCGGGTTTCAGGTAAATTCTGAAAAACTTAAAGATAAATTGTCTAAATCCTATCAAAAGAAGTAGCACTTTAAAAAAAAGTCGCTGGTGGATTAAATGGGGACATCGATAGCTGTTCAAAACGGGGGGGGGGGGGCGTCCACATTTTGAAAGACATAAAATATAAATGAAACATCTTAAATTATGCTTAAATATTAAGACATATATAAGATAGAATGCTCTTACGGTATTATTTTATTTCAACTCAAATGATTTTTTTATGCAATTCCTCAGTACTTAGAAAAAAGCTCCAAAAAATTAAATTTAAACAATATAATAACACAATTGTGGAATAAAATATATGAAAAAAAAATACTTTAAAAAATTATAAGTAAAATATTTCATATTAAGTACAGAAATCTAAATAATTATTTTACATCACACATTGTTTCATATTCAGATTTTTAATAATGGGCAGCTGTCGAAGAAAAAGAATATGAAGCTGGTATCAGTTGAACATAGCTCGAGCTGTTAACAAGTGTTGGAATGGAATATAAGTTTAAAAAAAAGAAAAAGAAAGAAAAAACATCTACGGTTTTCAGTGCTACTATAGCAACTCGGGGAGGGGGGGGGGGGGCTAAAAGAGGCTAGATGCAGTATTCATTGTTTTAAATGAATACCTCAATATTTCCCAATTAGTTGTCTTAAACGTCGACCTTGCTCCATTTTCTAAAAAAATAATTCTCTACCGCATCCTAATTATTGCTTTAAAGTAAACATATTGCAATCCAATAATCTGTAGCCTATTATAAGAAGAAACTAGTTTCAAGTTTTATTATCCTTAAGATATATATTCTCGCATTCACCGATCACTTCAGTTATCCGATTGAAAAAAATAAATATTACTCTTAATCAACGGTCTCCTATGTATTACAAAATCCTTCAAAACTACCGAAAGTTAGAAGGATTTTTTTGAATTGTATTTCAGAAACCAGTATAAATGCATTTCTTGACATGGAAGATAAAATGTAAGATTATGTTCTTTCTTTTTTCTTTTTTGAGTTCTTATGTAAAGTTTTCAGATTAGGTCACAGATTAGACACTAATAAACCACCGTTTCAATTGCGTAGTTTCCAAATTGCTGCACAGCAGTTTTTTTTTTCTCCTTAAAACAACATATTTAGCGCTTAACTGGTTCCTGAAATAAACGATTCAATTACAATTTAGGTATATGTTAAGCGGTTTAAAAATAAAAGCAACTTCCCAGGGCAATCTTAATTTCAGATCTTTCAGATTCATAATTTTAATCATTTAGGGCGTATTTTTATACCTACGTAATTTGATTTTTCCATGAATGTTTTTTGGTGTCCACAAGTTTTATGAGATTCTAACAATTTTTATTTTGACAGATGCTTTCATGATATAAGGCCTAATGATGGCACCTAAGTCGGCAAAGATGTCACAAAGAAGAATCAAGTTTGTAATATAAAAATGTTGACCTTGAAAAAAATTAGCATTCGGTTTTAAATGAATTTCTGCAATTTCACTGTAAAAACTACTAAGCGATATTTATAGGTGATGTATACGAAATAAAATAATTTGGCAATTTTTAATGGTGTGAATGTTTAATTTTTTCTCATGAAAACAGTATAACATAATATAAAGTTATATAATTTTTGGAGTAGTAAAACCAATTTTTAACTTTAATACTAGTACTCATAAACCTGCAGATTTTATTATACCGAGTAAAAAATTGTTTCTGTTTAGTAGCTCAGGAATTTTAAACCGTCACATATTTATAGTTTTCATCTATGTAAACTTTAAAAGGTTAATAGGATAAAGTATTATCTAATCTATAATAATCAGTTTAGAATAAAAACCATTCTGTGCAGTCTAAATGCTGTATACTGCACATATGATGTGAAATAAAATTAGTTTGTTACTAATATTTCTCAAATAAAGTAGATCCAAATGCAACTTATAACATTAAAAAAAGAAGAAAACCATGAAAATATTCTGTTTTACCATAAAAGAAAAATAAATGCACATAATTGCATGCATAAAGTTAAAATAAACTTAAAGGTTTAATGGATTGCATACTGCAAAACATTTCCCACGTTATGATGCACATTTTAGCATTACAATAATGAAAAAAGTACTTTTAGTGAAGATACGATGTAGTATTTGCAGTTTTATATAAAAAACTTTCTCATTTTTACTACTTTCATGGATTAAAAAGTTTTGTATTATGAAAAAGCTATAACTGTTCTTAAAATAAAGTTTCAGACCATATTTTGCAATTTCCTTCTATTTGTAAATTTTTAAGTCTGCAATAGAGCCAAAAGTTTTTTGTAGAAATGAAAATGCACCACTTTTTCTTCTTTAACAGGTGTTTATAAAATATTGAGATGGGACATTGATTTATTTTGTGTACAAGGAAATTAATATCAATAAAACATATATTTAGCAGCAGTTAACTATTTTTATGTAAAAGTGTTTTATATTTCTTTATTTGTCGCTTTTCATAGCCTAAAACATTATTTTTGTTGTTGAAAAACTTTAGAAAAGGAACAGATTTCGTATGTAGGCTAATTTCTACAACGTACATACAGAATCAAATGCTTTACTTTTCTATATTGTTCTTCAGCTGTAAAAGCAGTGATTTCGACTCTGAAAAGAGACAACGATAGGGTGAAAAACCCTTTTGCATAAAAATTGATAACTTTATTTTATGGTTTACTGCTGTTAATTTTACTGTACAAATCATTTATAAAACCGTATACTACTGCTGCTTTTATGGCGTAATTCAGTTGATTCCGCAGCATAATACTGCTAACTTTACAGTTTGATACTGTTAATTTTGCAGGGCAATTCCGTTACAAAACAGTATATTACTGTTAATTTTTTATATTATCTCTGTTAAATTTACAGGTCAAGTCATTCCTAAAACAGTATATTACTGCTAATTTTACTGTAAGTTTTACAGGGCAGTTCTATTAAAAAGCAGTATATTACTGCTAATTTTACAGTTTGATACTGTAAGTTTTACAGGGCAGTTCTATTGAAAAGCAGTATATTACTGCTAATTTTACAGTTAATCATTGTTAATTTCACAGGACAACTCCATTAAAAGACAGTATATTACTGCTAATTTTACAGTTTATCGTTGTAAATTTCACAGTAAAAGTCTGTTATAAAACAGTATATTACTGCAAATTTTACAGTTTAGAATTGTAATTTTTGCAGTTTTTCTTTGGAATGTGAGCTGCCAGTATTTTTCTGTAAAAACAACAGTTTTTTTTTGCAGTGTATTAATTATTCTGTGAATTCCTTTTTATAAAATATTTATTCTATTTAGATTATTTTTAGTTGTTTGACCCCAAGCAAGAACACCATAATTGAGAACTGAATAGATGAAAGAAGAATATAAAATAAGCAGAACATCAGCAGGAAGGAAACTAGACACAAAATTAATTAAACCTAAATTACGAGAAATCTTTTTTGAGACAAACTCAGTGTATGCGCTGCGCACCAGGATTCTGGAAACCCTGAAGTACGCACATTGGCCATTCACAAGCATAATTATTGGGTCACATTTAATCTAACCAGCTGTTTTATTCATATTGTTATAACAACTTAATTCTGCTCTGCAGCATGAAAAATAAGTAATTAACATTTTCGATATAAACTAACCTACGAGTATAGGATACTCTTACAAAATATTTCCTTTCGTCCAGTTGTCTAATAAATTATTGAATATCCTACTTTTATGCTTAAGCTTTCGACTTTCTAACATATTTACTAACACAATGCAAATATTGCTTACTTAACATTAACGAGTTTCATAATAGATTTTCATGTAGTACTGAAGCAGTTTCTTCGCGCATTAAATTCGAGCAACTATAATCGTCCAAAAATTTGTTAAACTCCAACGAAAGTTCTCTTACTAATAATTTATTCGGACATTTTCCCATGATCAAGTACATCAGCATTCTATACTTATCTCCTACGGAGAATGATTCATTAAATTCCTTCTATAAATGGCGATAGCTTCAATTAACAGACATCTATCGTAAATCCGTGGAGTAAAGTATAATCTACATTGCTAATTTCACTTCCAAGAGATTTGAAGACATGAATTTACGTGGCCGCATTTGGAATGAGTAAATTATTATTAGGAGCTAAACTATCACCTAATTTGAATTTTTCGCAAAACGAAATCATTTGTTTGAAGGGAATCTCTACCACCCCTCTTGCCAGTAGAATTTTGAATTGCCTAAAGACGCCTATTTAATGGTTTTCTTTTCTATTGGTCGCCAACAATTTTTAATTGATATTTTTCTTTCAATTAGGAATTTTGCTTAGGTACAATTGATGCTTACGGAATTAAAATATTTTATTATTTAATTTTCAAAGTTAGATAAAGATTTTGTTTTCCCCAGCTAGCTCATCTACTTAATGTCAATAAATATTTGCTAATAAACCTTTATTCGTGGTTGCAAATATCCAAAGTATTTTTTTTGGCCAAGATGTTGATTATCCTCAAATATTTCTGCATCAAATTTTAAAACTGTCCAGCGTACACCAGTATTAACATATCACTAGGTCCGATATGAATACTGTCAAGTAGGATAGTTTTTCTTAAAGCGCTATGCAGAAACCGACAAGACACCAAAGTCTTTTTCATTGGTAATAAGAACATTTAGTGATACAGTCGAGCCCGCTTATATTAGAATTTCGGTTAAAATTATATTCTGCCTAATATAATACATTTTCAATGTGCCAAATCAATGTAATGTGTTATTTTGATTCCGGTTAATGGAATATTCCGCATATTAGAGTATTTTTTCGCGCCAAAATGGCTATTCCATTAAGCAAGTTAGATTGTATGCCTTCTGTAAGATACTGACCCAGTCTCCTTAGAGATCTGGGGTGTGAGATTTGTTTATTGGAATGAAAAAGTAGATTTGATGATAGTAGCATGAAAACGAAATGCAACAAGAAGCAGTTTGCATTAGTAATTACTAACACATAGTTTGATGTTGGAAGGAAGCTTTTTTTTCGTTATGATTAGGAAACTGATGCAAGTAAAACAGAACTGACAAAAATTAAGGAAAAAGCTTGAAATGAAAGGTCTTAGAAATTATTTTTACTCTTGCTTATACAGAAAACGATCTAAACACTTTTTTTCTTCGGAATCAAATTGGATTATATTATTCTCGAATATAAATATGGAAGAAAGCCTTTATACATTTTATGCAAAATGATTGTTGGGTTTTCAATCAATAAATGATTGCATGATTTTTTAAAATATATAGTGAACAATATAAATTCATTATTTTAAGTGCCAAGTCTAAGGTAAAAGAGTTTTTAAAGTTTCTTGGCTAACTTTGGAGAGACAGAGGATAACTAATCATAGGAGTAATGATTTTACCTTTAATATCGTACGTAAAAATACATTTACGGACTATTTTAATTTGGCGAAAAGCATTCTATATAACAGTTTTATATTTTGTTGATGAATGGGAAAAGATATCGAAAAGCATTTGTATAATTGCAAACTTGAATTAAACTGCTTTCGGTTTAATGTCAGTTTCTAAAATGTAAGTTTTGTTGAATCTTTGCAACTTGAAAATTAAAACTCAAAAAAGAGTGTCAATTGCATTCGATTCCTTCATACATACTGTGGTGTTTATTAAATAAACAACGGGACAAAACATTAACTATTTCAGGCAGTGAGAAGCAATGACTTTCATTGACTTTTTTTCTAAATCATGTTGACTATTAGAACATATCAGAGCTACTAGTAACATGTCTTGCCCCATAACAGAGAATAAGTTCGTCTAACATCTGCAATAGTTATCTCGAAATTTTGATTTTTGACACTTGCCTCTCTTTAATCTGCTGCATATGTAAAATTGACTCTAAAATACTTGCATGGATCAATCTGATTCAAAACATGATGCTTCTTTTAAAGAGAGAGAGGGAGAGAAAGAGAATAAAAAATCCGGAACGAACAAAAAATAAGATGTCCTTCCTTCTTATGTATTTTATGAGTATAGAACATACGGAAAAGAGTGATAAAGGAGTATCACTTCAAAGTCTAACTTTAAATTATTAACTTTAAATTTTGTTAATTTTATTCGCAGTGAAAGCCTTTCAGTCATTTTTCTGTCTTTATTTTTTAAAACTGTTTATTTATTCTTCCGAAACCTTATGTTTTGGCATTGGGAATACGAATCAATGACAAAGTCCTTTAAAGGATTTTTTTGTTTAAAAATGAGATTTGAATGTTTTTTTTTCGCTATGAGTTTGCTCTGAAATGGTAATATGCCAATGCTTCAAGGAAATTTTCCAAGTATTTTTAACGAAGGTTAGTTCTTTAAATGCATGATAAGGAAAGTTTACTTAAAGACAATTCTTCAGGTTTAACTGAGCTTATAAGATTATGAAGAAAATCAAAAAAATCTGCAGTAAACAATACATAATATATAAAATAGATTACATATTAAATGAAATATATTCAACACTAAAAGGTTTTGTGTTGATTATTTAGTGTAAAAGTAAAAGATTCTTGTTAAAATATAGTTTGCAAATCACGTAAGCATAAAATGCTCTGTAAATCGTCTAAGACGGTGAAATACAGGACGCATAGTCAGACAAGGATGGATCTCTAGTTACACAACGATATAGGGAGGACATTTTTACATCTCACGCTGGAAGATTTGAAGCTTTTTAATGGACATCAATTGAAGGACACACAGTGCTGAGTTGATGGACATCTTCTTTACGATAAAGGTGTCTTAATACTTCGTCATCATATTCTTTACGCTAGGTCCGCTTACCATGGCACTACACGAAGAGAGTAATGATGATTTTTTTTTAACATTAGTAACAATTGAATAGCATCGTGAAACATACTATTGATGCTTAAATCATAGCCCCTCGTAATCGAAGTATACATCCTTTAAGGCGGATGTCATTTTAAGAAACATTGCCAAATTTAGCCTGAAACGGAAGGTTCTTGAAACGGTGATGAAAATGTCAATATTTCTGAATGTTAACAAAGATACAGAGACTGTTTGGGTGCCCATTTCGAAGTTTGATGACTTTTTTTATATATGTCTTTGCTTTTAAGGGCCTTATATTTTGATAACGAGTAACGATTGCAAATAATATAATAAAGCCTATCTCACACTGCTGTTTTCCCTTGCTGATTCTTTTAGTTTTTCATTATTACATTAACGTAGGACTTCCTGGTTTGAACTTGTTAGAGATTATTACAGATAAATTTTCCTACGCACCGCTTCTAAGCCGTAATTAGAAACCTATGTAACAGGAAAAAAATACCAGGTGCTTCATTGATGATCTAAAGCAGGGTTCGGCAAGTATTTTTAAGTGGGGTCCGGATACTTTTGAAGAAATTCATCAGGGTCGAGGAGAAAAAAACATGTGCCTCACAAACATTTTTTTATTTGATTTTTCGCTATCAAGTCAATATTGCACTATTGTTGGGCATTTAAAATAAATAAATAAATGACCTCTACATTTATGGTCATGAAGTCTTGCAAGTAAGGTTCGTGCAAGGAGCAGTTCTTTATGCAAAGAGTGTTGTCAAGGAGGGCGCCATAAATTTAGAGCACTTATTTGTTATTCAAATGCTTGCCAAACATATACAGTTGACTCTCTGTTTAACGACGCTCTACTTAACGACTTTCTCTATTTAATGACGGTTTTTCACGGTCCCAGATGGCCCACTATAGTGTTAAAAGCATTCTATTTAAGGACGCTTTCTACTTAAGGACGTTTTTTTTGTGATCCCTTGAAAGTCGTTAAATAGAGAGCCGGTATAAACCTTACACAATAGCGAAGAAAAATGGGACAAATCCGTGAATCAATGATTCAGAAAATATTAGTAAAAATAATGAGGATGATGCCCGAAGGTGTTATTATCGACAAAAATAATACTTTTAAGGAATTTATTTGTGTCAGTTATACTTTCAAAACAAAATAATGACTAATCGTGGTTCGGAACTGGACTGTGGTTTCCAGTTGCCTACTGCTGGCCTAAAGGTTTCATGTCTAAAACGTCAAAACAATTCTTGACTGTGTAGAAAAACTAAACTCATTAAGATAGAATTTCTATCAAAAACAACAAATTCTATTTTTTTTCTTTTTTCACAAGATCTTTGGACTTGTGAAAATAGTTATAGATAAATAATGAAAATCAAATCTTTAATCTTAAGTCCCATAATTTATTATGAGGGTTGTTTTCCTTTCATATAGAAATGTATTTATTTTTTATAGCAAACTCAATATATAAATAATTTATTAATCACCACAATTAAATGTATCATAGACTATTTACAAAAAAAAAATCTATACAGTTTATGAATTTTAAGCAGTTCTTATCATTTTATACGAACCTTCATTTTTAAATAGTATTCCTAGACGATTGCTTTTAGTAAAATGAAAAACATGTTTTATAGTTTTATGTAATACCTTAAACAACAGTGTTTCAGAACAGATGTTGTAACTCATTGTCGGAGAAAATAAGTTTTGAGTTGATTTATTAAGAATAAATTCTTAAATTTGATGCTCAACCATCAACAATTCCCTCTTTTTCTATCTATTCAGCTTTGTGTCTAAATGAATAAATCCCACAATACATGTATCTTAATGAAAAAAAAATACTACTAATTATGATTGTAGACCTTAATTCAAAAAAATAGCATAGTGCTAATAACGCCTGTAACGTAAGTATTAAAAATTAGAATTTTAAATTCTTGCAGAAGTAGCTGACTCATTAATTAAGCTCCATGTTTTTACTTTTAGTACCTTAACGATATTCAACGAAACATAATACTGACATAATTTAAAAACAACATAACATGCAAGTAAAAAGGTGTGACAATTGCCTTATCTGCATAAAATTACTCATCCTGAACTTGTATGGCGTAAACTACACTTCCCTAAGACTGCTGTGTTATTTTCGCCGAGTGAAAATAAAGATTTTAATTGGTCTATGATATTTTTTTTACGTTCAAAATCAAAGATATATATATATATATATATATATATATATATATATATATATATATATATATATATATATATATATATATATATATATATATATATATATATATATATATATATATATATATATATATATATATTTATATTTATATATGTATATATATATATGTATATATATATATATGTATATATATATATATATATATATATATATATATATGTATATATATTTAAATATATATATATATATATATATATATATATATATATATATATATATATATATATATATATATATATATATATATATATATATATATATATATATATATATATATATATATATATATATTGCATTATACTTTAACGAACGTTCTGTATCTGTTGCGATCTTTGTTTTATAACGATATTATCTGGTTAACTTGCTGACTCGCGACGCGTTCCGAAACCTGTGATACTCTGCTTAGGGTATGCTGTTCCCGCCCACTGACTGACACGAGGAAGCAGCTTATTTGTGCTTAGAATAGTATGTTTATTTTTGATCTATATTTCGTTTACATACAGCTACATTTTCCCGCCTTTTTAAATCCTAAGTATTTGATATCATTCTATGTGCTGCAGTTTAGTCTTAAAGTTGTCTGAAGGAGATGTGAGCTCTTTAGAACTCCAAAAAACGATTAATAGCCTAGAAATTCCATTGAGCTCAACGTGAAACCTTGTTTGCTGATTTCAAACATTTAAACTAGTCTTATTTTTTTTCAAACAATTTACATCCATAAACTCACTTCTTTTTCATTGAAAAGGGTTTTCTGTAACGCCGAAACCCATATCGTCTCCTCAGAGCAACACTAAAAAGTCTAATTCCAGGAATAACACTAAGTTAGCTTGCTGTTGCTCTGAGGCGACGATATGCAGCTTCCGTTGTCTTTTTACATTGTTTCATTGTTCAAATTATTTTAAAATATCTTTAAAATAGTTGAACTCGACATTTGGTACGTACGATGTCATCAAAAGCTATCTTCTATTGATGCTTTTAAAATAATTTTCTCTGCTAAAAGTATAGCTACAAATGACGCAATAGAATTTAAGTGCCAATATTGAAAATTTTGAAATAACCTGCATAAATGGTAGGAGAGCCACTCATGTGTTTTGGGGCAAGAGATAGAACTAGTATCTTTGATAGATGCTGCTATACAGTAAGATTTAGAGATAAAAATCAATGAAAGCCTACCTAGAATCTGAACTTCAAATGTTTTTTTCTCAAAACTTTAAAAACTCTACTTACATCCCATTGCTTCTCCTGCTACAAATGTAACCAGGAAAGCACTAAACCCAAAATTTTGTTCGGGGAAGATTCTCGATTTGCCGGATAAAATTCCATTTTTAACAGATGATAAAAAAACAATCATTATCATTCATACATAGCATCTAATGAGAAGGAAGATTAGGCACCAGTAAAAAAAATAATAATAAACTAGTAACAAAAATAGGTAACAAAACTCGATGTTGCTTTATTACCTCTAAATTTACCTCACAAAAATATGCTGAATAAGGAATACTTGGGAGTTCACATTGGCCTCCCATTGGGGAGACCCTGAATGTAGCACAGAAGTAAGAAATTCTTAAAACTATTTTAATATTTTGAAAATTAAACCATTTGCACAGAATTCCTATGAATAAAAACAGTTAGGTGTTCCCTTTAAAAAATCCAGAAAAATCTAGTCAAATAGAAAATAAAGCCCTGGAAAACAGTCTCTATTGAAAATAATGGAATCGACTATCTATCCACACAAAAATTGCCCTAAGCTTCGTGAAAACGGCAGTTTTGTTCATTTTTTCACTTTTTTTCTATTCTTGGGAACATTATCAATTCACTTAATAGTCAGATCGCTTAAATAAATTAACTGCAAAATCAGTTTTCTAATTATGAATCTTGGGAGGGAGATTAAAGAAAAATTGGACATCAGTTAGTTATGTTTTTTCCCTTTTCTACCGGTGTTGCATATGTTCAGATAACTTTTATCTCAGGATATAGTTAGGAAAATAAGTTAAGAACCAACTCACGAAAGAGTAAGTGGTTTGAATTTAAATGATACTTGGCAGGTTAGAAAACATATTTTACTCAACATTTTATTCCTAAAGAATACTTATAAAAGAAGTGTATAAAAGTGATTAGTTAATCAGAATTGTGCAGAATTTCGCTCAACATGTTAAGCGTGTGATAAGGTGTGATAAGCACACCAGTAGTGGCCAGTGCTTCAAAAGTGGCCACTTCAAGGTATTCTATTTTTTTTTTCAAATATACTGTAAAACGATTCAGGAACGTTCCTGGAAAATAATGGGCAGCTGATGTGCCCAATTTCTGCAAGTAACACTTCTTGCAAAAACCCGGAACGTTTTCCGCTAAAATTCAGTAACCTTCCTGAAATTATCCTGGAAACCTCTTGAAAAAATCAGAAATCCTTCCGTTTAAAGGCAGACGTGTCTTCGGAAAATTAGAGTAAATTTAGAAAGGCATAATATAATAGCTACGCATTTTCCTGATTTATCAAGGAAGTGCCAAAAAGAGTATTGCAAATATGGACAAAGCTAAGACAGAATTGCAAGAATTGTACTCGCCTGCTATTCTTGCAAAGCTACATAGTTCATGGACTTATTCGCTCCCATTGGGAGCTTAATCAGCGTGGAAGGGGCCGAAATTGAAAAAAAAAATCCAAAAGTGGATGTAATACGTTTTTAAAGTAAACTCCTCATATATTAGTTTCTACTACGTTCAAAATAGTTATTAACGAAACATATCTTTATGTAATAATGCAGAAGCAAAAATAAAGAAAACATGACGCTTTGACAAATATTATTATGTTAATTTCAGACAGAAATATTTTCTATAAATAGCTTTGATAAAAATTGTGCTATCTCTTAAAATTATCAGTTTCTCCGTTATTACTAACAACGTTCATTTTCACCGAGCATCTAGTATCTGAAAAGAAAAAATACGATAGAAAAATATTTGCAAAAACTATTTTATTTATGAATCAAGGAGAAATTTGTAAGGATCGAGTTATTATTCGCTTCCTAATAACGATGTCTCTCACGAGTCTTAACATTCAGAGCTGTAATTATTCTCTTCAAGTTCTTATAAAGTAGGGAAATATGTTTGGAAAAAAGTGATTCTCTTGAATTAATGATCTTTGAAACTTGGTGAAGAATATGCGTATACGCATCTTTTCAAGTGTCAATATAGATTTTCCCTTATTAGAATAATTGGGTAAATCAATAATGTTTTTACTTCTTAGTTGGACATTGAGGGTTTTTTTTTCTTTTTTGAATAGTAACCCTATGTAACTTGCGAGATTCTTTGAACATTGAATTGTTGTTAAAATTTCTTTTGATTATTTATTTTTAATGGGCTTGAATTTGATTATGTTTTAGTGAAAGTTCATAATCTAAAATCGCATTTTTCAAAAATTTTCATTCATTGATAAAAATATTTTACATATGAGGCAGTGAGAAGAAAAGGGGTGTAAATGGACAATTTTAAGTTTTGAGTAAAATGCGTTTAAAGTTCGGGTTCTAGGTAGGATTTCACTGAAATGTTTTTCCAAATCATGCTGTATAGCAGCACCCATACTACCATCTCTTGCACCAGAACAGAGGAGAGGTTTACCTATAATTTGCACTGGTTATTTTAAAATTTTTAATTTTGTCGCTTACATCTCTTTGCTTTTTAGTGCCTCACATATAGATTTGTTTCGTCGAGGGAAAGGAAAAACGGTAAAAATATAATTGAATATTTTAAATATTTATTCTTGGAAATGATGATATACGGTACAAAATAAGTTCAATAACTAATATTTGCTATTAAACAAAAAATTTTCTTACAAAATAGTGATGAATTATGACTATCTTACTTATTACGGAGATCAAGTCCCATTCATTGGAATTTTGGAATTTAGAAAAGCGAAAAACTAAATTTAAAATTTGACTCTTTTAGATTAATAGAACGATGAAAAAAAAATATAAGAAGGAGTAGAAGAAATTGAGAAAAAAAAGAAGAAGATATTAAGAAAAAAAGCGATGGTTGAAAATATGTAGAGGAATAAAAGTTCAAAGGCTAAAAAATCATGTTTTCTATTTTTTACTAAGAAAAACACTGGGTAAAAAAATTTGAAACCTAAACCTAACATCAAAAAATACACAATATCATACATTGACTCTAGCTGTGAACGTTATTAATTATGCCCGTAAAACTTTGCAATAAGATAAAATTATTATATTGTATTTTATATGTATATTTTTTCCTGGATATTTTACTCAATTGTTTTTTTTTTTTTTTGTAATTATGAGAGTGTAAATTTAATATGGAAGCTGTGCAAATCGTGCATTAGACCATGAAGTTAAGTTTTGACCAGAGTTTGTAAGTAATGGAAAACACAAATGAAAATGCACAATTTTTCTGTGAAGGATCGTATTTAGACTTTTTCTTGCCAACACATGATTTTATACTAAATAAAAATGCAACAAAATATTCTTAGTACGCAATAAATATAGTATAGTCAGTTAAATATCTTACAAATCGCCCAGTTTCAAATATGTACAATTAACTTCTCCACTCAATTAAAAACGTTGGATACCATTGTCAAAACATATCAAATAGTAGACTCTTGTTTTATTTTTTCTACTTAATAAAAAAAGGTAAAAACGACAATCCCACAGCTCCAGGATGTGTCGTTACTCCAAAGAGAAAAAAACGTGGATCTGGTTTATGATGTCGTTACATTACGCGCGCAGCATTTCGTGTGATGTTGAAATTGCTCTCTCATTGCGCCTAAAGAAGAATAACTTGAAAAATATAATGATCACTTTTAAGGTCACTCGTAAACTATTGCACTTTGGTATTTACGGTTATTGGGTTCAGTCGTTCAAACATTTAAATGTTTATAGTCAAGGAGATCCTTAAGAACAAAAAAACTGCCTTTGACTTACCTTCTTCTCCTGCGATGTTTTTTCTCTGCGAGACAATCAAGTATGTCCCTTCTTATGCAATATTTCTCAAATCAATAATTTGAAATACGACTTTAGAAAATTTATTCATAAGTTAAAGCAATAACTCAAAATAATTTCAAACAGTTTTGAATAAAAAATGAAATATTTCAAATATTAATCATGCATTTTTGCTTAAAAAATATGTACTCAAGTTTCTGAAAGATTAACTTATTTTATTTTTCATTGAGTTCCTCGTAATATAAGGTACAATGAAGGAAATTATTTATCCAATCACATGAATGAAAATAAATAATTCCTGATTTGAAACTCGTAAAGGATTGAAACTTTATACCAGAATTGATTCAGAATTTGTGAAAAAAGTTCCTAATTTCTTATCAACCAAAATTAATTTAATACAAGACTGGCTGAGTAAATGCATGGTTAGTTTTTCATAAGACTCTTATAAATTCTCCCGCCAACATTCATTTCGCCGTTTCTTAATTAAACGAAATGTTTACTTTTTTAATTTTGTTGAGATAGTGTGTCATTTTAATTAGTCATTTGGTTTTATATTCTTAGCACTAGAATCAAATTTTTAAGAAGGAAATTAACTGATAATTTTCAGTTTATTTCAGGAGATATTAGAACCATTTTCCTGATAATCAACCTTCCTTCTTTGAATAGAAAGTAATTAATAGCTAGAAAAAAAAGCAATAAAGATAGAAAAGAAAAGATTGGTGCTGTAGATTAAATAAAATCCTTTTGATAAATGTCTGAATATCTTCTTTTGATACAACTAGAGGAAAAAATCAGATACTGCTTTTTGATATTTGCCGTTTTCTAAGAAGTTCCTCTAATTTCGAATAATTAATGGTAGAGGAAAGTAAAATTAGTTTTGTAATCAGCAGTAGGTTATGCAGCAAAGTTCTGGAAAATTTATCCTAGTAAAAATGCTATTCATTATTAGACAATATCTGCTTCTTCTTAATAACTACAAAACTTTATTGATTTTCGAAAAAACTTTTTCAACTCATGTAAACAATTTTAGGTTCAATTCTGCATTACATCTCCAACTGGAATTAACCTAAATTTAAAACTGGTTAGTACTAATACACACTTTCTTTATTCTGTTGTGATATCAAATACATTATAGGATCAGATCAAACATGTACTTGTCATCAAATGTTTACGCTTCATGCTTGTGAAATCTCTTTCATATATGTATTATGAGAACATTTTTATAGAGATTCAATTGGCATAACCCTTTTTCAGTTTAAATCTGCTTTATGAAAATTTTTAAATCAGTTCTAAAGTTTCAACAGTGTCTTTTTCGTAAGCATTAATTTATAATTACATTGTAAAAAAAGTGTGTAACCTTACTCCATAAAATCGGTGGCAGCATAGCTGCCTCCACTGCCCTGAAGTACTTTGCTGATATAACTGCTTTAAAGTTACACATCGCTTGCGGAAGGTTATGCAATGATAATATAACTATAGCGTAACGTCTAATTTCTGCGTAAGGTAACACCAGAATTTTCTGTATGCTTACAGAGAAAATGCTTGAAAGGTTACACATTAGCAAGATTAAGCTTTCAGTGGACTTTCTTAAACTTGTTCTCATTTCTCATTGTGAGTAGACTTATACTTCAAGTTAAATATTTGATGGTTTGAAATGTCCAGCCGTATTAAATGATTAAGTGAAATATTTCTTGATCTATACGTATTGAATTGAAAGTGATAAAAAAATTAGTATGTTACAATACTTGAAATTTCGTTACAACAGTATTAAATATACCATGATCGTAATCCTGTGTTTTTTTGTCTTCCTCTACAGCTTTTTCTTTAAATTATTCGTTTATTCAATATTTATCAAGTTTATGCTTTTTTTACAACCCATATACACCATTTATTTATTTGTTTAATTATCCAATCAAGACATTTTTACTGCACTAACAGATGAAATAACACCCAACACACCTGAGTGATGTCCGAGTCCACAACACGAGTCTCACAGAGAGGTCGCAAAGCAAGAATTTTACTGCTTGGCTACAAAGGCTGGTTTCAGTTTCGCTAATAAGAGTTTACTAGATCTGCACCGATGCTGATCTTTTCGCATGCGTTTTGTATTCTACAAGACTCAACACAAACCATAGTGCAAGTTTCCTCCAAGAATTTGAATTTTTAAAACAATGATTCTACACATTCCAGAATTCGTGAAACGTTGCACCTATTAGCACTGGTAACCTTACGAAAATGTTTTCCAGTGTTGAGTGCAAAACCAAACTATTCGTTCAATGTCAAAACGTTGGCAACATTTTTATTTGGTTTTTGAACTACACGCCTCATCCTCTCAATAAACAAAACCACCCACAGCAAGTGCATTCGTGCATTTAATCATCTTCATAAAATTAACAAATAATGAGACATGCAGCGACTGCAGTATTCTTTTTATCGAACTCGTAAATCAAAAAATATCTTAAACGCCCTATCTCGCTTTCCATGGTTGTTTCTGAGTTTTTTTTTCTTTTCTTTTTGAAATGAGTTACTTTGTGAGACACTTTGTATTTTTATCTGAGACATCCACAAATTTGATTGTCCAACGATTTATGTTTTTATAATACCAGGTGTGACGTCAATCACACTGTGAATTCACATATTCAGAAAAGAAAAAAACCGTACAGAACTTTCACTAACCCAATATTTTGAAGAATTTAATGACATTTGGAATCTCACTATCGTTTTTTGCTACAAACATTTTAATCTGGAATCTTAGTCAGTTTCCTAATGGTCTTTTAGAACCAGTTTTGCTTGGAAGCCCTTAGCACTTGCACTGCCGGAATTGCCGAACCATAATTGCAAATCTCCACGTTGTGGCCCGGGTCACCATATCTGAAATCCAGTATCCAAACGCCTGGAAATATTTTTTAAGCTCCCTGGTATTTTTTTTAATGAGATGTTTACTGTTCTATTTAAATTTGTATATAACAGAGGTGTTTCCTTCTAACGACAAAACAGTTTTAGGATTGGTTTAACTATTAACATTCCCTGTTTCGTAGACAAAAAAGAAATGTGCTGCTTGACCTTGAAGGGACAATTTACGTGGGTATATTTTTCAACTGAATTGAACCTTAACAGCATTTAAAGAGGCTAAAATGTATATTAGCATGTTCCGCCACTTTCTACGACTATAAGTTGGATCTCCGGATATTTTAACTCGAAATTTGAACCTACCACGGCTGTGCAATGGCACGCCATTTGTCACTTAAAAAATGATGAAAAACGTTATCGAAGCCACCATTTTGATTGATGAATTCTGAGGAAAAAATGTTTTGCTGCCACGAACTCCAATGATTCCCACAAACGTGCCAGTTAAATTCAAACCATCACTAAGCCATCATTAAGTTGGCATTAGCAATGACAATCAATAAGTCGCAAGTATAAACGATACGTGTGTTTGCGGCCTAGATTTCGACACACCGTGTTATTCACACGGACAATTATACGCACATGTTCTCGCGTAAGCAAACCATCGATCCTATTTTTGTTGGCTAAAGACGGGATGACAAAAAATATCGCTCACTCAATTTCTCTTCGAAATGAATATTGATTTTCTTTATTTCATTGTTATACTTCAGGATTAAAAATATGTTACTTTTCACACTACGTTTAACTTTTAAGAGATCAAACAATGAATTTTTCGTTACGTTAATGAAATACATTGTATCGAGAAAATGAATGGTTGGTATTCTTTGTTTTTTTAGGTGATCATCGTCTTGTACAGCGCTTCGTTTCTCTTTCCATAATAGATCCCATCCCCACTCACTTGGAAAACATTCGTTATTTGCCTCTTACCAAGCCTATGTGTCATGCAAAATTTCCGCTAAATCAAATAATATCTTTAGCTGCCCATTTGACCATCAATTTTAAGTCATTTACCTAATTTCGCACCAAAATGACAAAAACGGAATGATAAAACATAACATCTCTCATTTGAAGCTACGAATGGTTAAAACTAAACCTTATTAAATAAAATAAATAGTCAATGAATACTTGAATGACCTTGGGAATTGTAAGATGGTCTTCAAATGTGCATTGCGCATGCGCATGCTCTTCCTAGCCGGCTAATGATTACTTAACGCTAACTTAGTTCACGACAGTCAATTGCGTTTTTTAATGTGAGTTAGCTGTCTTTTTATCGTCAAAGAGTTCTATTAAGTGTACATAATGTGATAGCCATTTGTTCTTGTTCATATTCAGTAAGTACTTCAAGTTATTACACATTCCTTAGGGCATTTTAAAATGCCTAAGAATCGATCACAAGATATTTATCCAGTGTTTGGGGCTCCGAAAATCTTCAAAGATAATATTCTAACTATGTATGCAGATGTTATAAGACATTACTTATATGTACGTGAGGAATTTTTAAAAAGAAATAGAAAGGGACCTTCTTTTGCGGAAGTGTGTTCCCGTTTACTGGACGACCTTAAATGCCTATGGGGGAAAAGGTCTCTTCCTACTGAAACGGATCAACAAATAAATAATAAGGTAAGAAAATATCATGTGAGATATGGTAATGTTAAGAGACATTTAAAAAGAGGAGGTGTACTAAATGTTTCAAAAACTGCTGTGTCTCTTAGAAAATTAGGTGAAGTAAATCTGTTTGATTTTCACCATTTAGATGCAAGGACTTTCTAATCTGTAACTGTAAATTTAAAGTGCCTGTAGCTGAAAGAGCATTTTTAACCGATCAAACAACATTTCGTAGAATGGTAATGGGAAATGTTGATATTTAAGCAAGCAAAATGATTGAAAAAAGATTGAAACGGAAAGAGAAAAAGCAGCAGAAAGGACTAAAAAAAGCTCAACTGCAAGATATTGTGGAAAGCGCAGATCGTAGACTTTTTCCTTCTAATATGGAACATATTTTGGATTCTTCAAGTTCATCTCACATTTTTGCGATAAGAATAATTTTAATCCATTATTTGAAAATAAAAACGTTTCTGTTTTAAAAATCATTAAAACCTTTTAGTACCTCATTCAAATGAACTGATGCATTAATTGCACTACCCAGTTTTAAATAAAAAATGTGAATTTGAAGAAAGGAAGAGATAATAAAGAAAATAACTTAGCCTAACTTTTTTTCTTGGATCACATATACGAAACAACTATTTCGCACAACCTTATTATCAAACACAATGAAAACTAACGTGAACTACTAACAAATCATTTTCTGATATCATCTGAAGAACAATCCTCTTCAATTTGACTGAATCTGCAATTGCTTGCAAAAATGAGAAAAAGGATCTCTATGTGTGCACTTGCGTGCATAATACAGTTTGTAATTTTTTTTCACTCCCAATTCGACTGTGATTTAATTACTCACAAAAACTAGGGATCCGTGGTCTGCTCCTTGAGCTTGGCTGACCTAGACGATTTAATAAGTTTCACTGACTAATTAAAAAAAAAACATGCAAAAGCAATTACTCTACAGATTAAAAAAACGGTGGTCAGATTCTATTCTGTACATTTTGTAACTAGACAAAAAAACAACATGTATATATGTAACAACAAAAACAATATGAAAGTAAAAATTTAATGATAACTATGTGGCTGTAAAAAAGATTATTTTTTTAACTTGCTAATTAAGTTCAAATACCCTGTAAATTACGTAATACATCCTGCTAAGAAATATTCTGTACAAAACATCCTGCTTTTCCAAAATCATAGGAAATGCCTATTATTGACATGAAGTGTAACCAAAAAACTTTAAAAAGTTGGGACACAGTTCAGTGACTGTTGAGATTCAATCGCCAAACAACCGAGATACAGCGCCAAGATTGTAGTATATTTTTGCAATTAGTACTATTAGTAGACAAAGAGCAACGAAGACAAGCGGGGGCATGATCTGTAAACAATAAACGTATCTTACCGTTAAATTCTTTTTTACGTTTTTAATTTCTACATATCATTGCCCTTCCGCTTTATATAGGGGATCGCGTTAGTGCGAAGTTGCCTCATTAATGTAAATAAAAGCAAATATGACATAGGACAACCCACATTTTTCAGAAATTGTTAACCTTTAGCCAACGGCGGTACATATGCTGTACCGACAAAAAGTGCTCTCTTCCTACGGCTGTGGTACAACGTCTGTACCAGTCCTTCCCTTCCCCCTCCAGTTACTTCCCGCAGTTGATAATCCTTTCACACACGCCTACGCAGGGAGAAAATGAATGAAACGCACTACACCCCTTTTGGGGGTCTGTCAATCAGAGGCGTTTGGCATAGTTTTTTTCCCAGTGAAGGAATGTGTGGCGAAGTTTCGAAAAAGAGGGGAGAAAGAAAAGTAAAATACTTGAAGGAAAGAAAAATTTTTGATAGCCTTTTTCTGTTTAATAACCCAATAGTAAGGCTTCCTATAATTAATAACAGCATATTTTACTGAGTACAAAACACCTATTTAGTTTAAGCAGTGTAGATATTTAGGGAGCAGAGCGCAAGAAACATCATTCTCCAAAATATTTCTTTTGTTATGGTTTTATAAAAATAATTAAACACTTGAAAAGCATATCTTATTTTGCTAACTTTTCGAAAATGAATATCATGCTGAATAAGAAACAACTTATCAATTTGCGATTTGCCACGTTTCATTTATTTCTTTATTTACATTTTAACTGAAAATTATTTGTAATACCGTTTCAACAAAACATGGAAAACATTCTAAAATCAATAAATTTGAAAGAGAGGTCCAATTAAGAATCTGTGTCGTGAATCTTTTGGTTTGAAAATTGAAAGTTAGACTAAATGCTCATTTTTTTTTTTTTTTTTTTTATAAAAAGAGTCACTAGCACAGCCAGAATTATTTTCTGGAGGGGGTTTTCTGTTCAAAACGAGCCTTTTCATATGTAAAAGTTATTGCACTAGGGATGGCAAGAATGTTAAAATCAAGGGCTCTGAGGGGTGTTTTTACCCCACCCCCTTCGCTACGCCTCAAAATCTATCTAATTGATCATTTATTGAGTGAAAAGCATAAAAACTTAATTTTGATATTTTAGAAAATATAAATGTATTTCCTTGATATTTTGTCTATAGCGAATATTATTTCAGTAGAAAGTCAAAAGGACTAAGGATATGCTGAATGAAACAAAATAAGTATGGTACACCGGGGCACGTTTACGAGGATTTTTTTTTTCGCTGAATTTTTTAATTTTATGGTTCAACTTAGGAATTCTTAAACGTTATGGCCTTATAAAGCAGTTAATAAAGTATAAATTTGTGCATTCAGTTTTCCCCCTGTTTGTATTTAAGGGGCTTAAAATGTTAATTTTTAAGTCAAAGTCGGTTGCTCCTCTTTCTTCCTTGCGCAAAAAAAAAAAGAGGTTAAGTGAAAAGATTTATAAGAGCACCTGATATATCTTACTCAGTTTTCAATGAGAGTCTTATGTCTGTTTATTTTTTTTCTGTTAATTAATTCTTACATTTGGAACTGTTTATGCCAGTAAAAAATGGAAGAAAGAGGTTGGTTTTCTGTTTACTCATGCGTATTTTTTTTTTACTTATCTTCTCTTACTCACAAATAACAACGTACTGGGTAGTGAAAATGTATTATAAAGATAGTACATAAATAGGAAATGTTGAAAAGAGGAAAGACTTGGAATCTAAAACAAATTTGCCCAGATATTTTTCTTGTGCATTGTGAAGGGAGCGGAACTTAATCCTTCAACAATAACTAGAGGTATTTCAACCACAATTAGAAGAAAGAGTGAATGGGGATATCAGGGGATTTGTAGGCTGTCTCTCCATATTATCTCACTCGACAGTGATTGACTTTGAAACGCCAGCTTCATATACAAAAAAAGGTGCCTTGCATGCTCTAAAAGATAGATAAGCGCTAACATTCTTCATGTAAATGAATACGGTGTTCAAGCATATTCCGCTTGCACCTGCTCAGAAAAGCAAAGCAAGGAATTGTTCGCTATTATTGTGGATTCTTTCTTGGACACACGTATTAGTGTCATCATTTTTCTGAATAGCCAAGCTGAAAAGCAAAGTTGCCTCCCTTGAATCTAAGGTATTCTACATTGTATTTACAATGGCTTTGGTCTCAGTTGAACGCTATTTACCTCCGCATTTTAGCGCATAGATAAGGACATCTGGCATTTATTGAATCCAGTGGTCTACCTCACAAATAGAGTTTGATATTTATTATTTTGTTGTCGTTAACCTTAGGTTAGATGAGAAGCGTTATTTCAGTGATTTCAATTTTAAAACTGAACCAAATATACTTACAGAAAATCTAAACCTAGAGAACCCCATAAGGAACAAGGAGGGAAAAAAATTATTTTCAAACCATTGAATAAGTGATGACTAGCCAAGTATAGTGTCCCACTATAGTAACCCTGTATTGCGGAGAGCTCAGCGGTCGAAGTGGACATCGCCCCCTTTATGCTGTCCTATTCGGGGGGGAGGAACTAAGAAAGCTTTGAGCCGTAGGGAGAGGGAAAAGATAATTGTATAGTTGCCGTAGCCTAAAGGTTTTAATAGCAGCTCCAAATCATTCAAGGAAACATGAACCCATTTTAGAAGAAAAAAGTTCATTTTCTTTTATTTTTCAAGATAAACCTTACAGTTGCATTTTATTGCTACACTATATTTTTATTCATAATGAATGTACAATTTCATCAAAAATAAAACAAAAACAAATGATATTATAATAGCTGTGAAATGTTTCACCTAATTTCTCCTTCACTTTAAGTTTTTTTTTTGCTGATTATATTTCGCATATTTTATAAAAAATCTATCGAAATCTTTAATTTTATTTTGTTAGAAGCAATAATTCCAGACGTTTAAATAGTCAAAGGAGTTAAAACAAACTTTGGTGTTGTTTTTGACGCGCGATACCAAACAATACAATGCCGTTAAATGGTTGTTTAAATGGTTGTCACAGCATTGGGTGAGATTTTTTCATATCACATGCACCAATACTAATAGACAGCTGTTAAATTAAGTAATGCGAGGGATAAAGCGGAGTGCAGCCCGTTTCAAACCTTCTGTTAATTGTTATAAAAAAAACAGCTTCCTACCTCTTATGCCAATCTGTTTGGAACAATCTTGCGTCTGCTTCCACAAAGCAACCCCATTCTAATTTAACAGTTTTGTATAGAAAAATTTAAGTTTTGCAAATTGATGTTTCAAAAGAAAGATTTCGACGATTTTAAGGTTTTTTTCTTTTTTTTTTGTGAAAACCCGCATATCACTACGTCTGGGTACCGAAGAACAGCCCTACCATACTTGATGAAGGGTTTTTTTTAAAAATAAGATTTGCACTAGAAGAACAGACATACATTCAGAACTACACAAATACTCTATTCCTTTTGTAAATATTACTGGATGAAACATAAATTCTTGATGTTTGAAAGGTTGAACTCTCTCTGAGAGACATATAAATTGTTTCATGAGTCATTTTTTTTCCTTTCTATCTAAAAAACACGTTTCTCTTTAAACTTGCATCAAACTTAGAAATCACATTTGTCAAGCAGAATTGACAGTTCACAGGTTATTTCAACTATTCAAGTAAAATTTGATATAAGGAAAATTTCAGCATCTTGATACAAATCTAAATTGCACGTGCTAATAAAGCAGTTTGAATAACTCCGATTTAAAAAAAATAAAGAAAAAAAAGAAATAAAACAGGAATAATAAATAAAAACTACTGTCAAAGTTTTCCGTCTTGTGAAAGTATTCCTGAATCAGAAAAGTTTGACAAACCTGAAATATGAAAACATCAAAATTAGGAGTAAAAATCATTAAAACCATGAATTATTTATAAAGTTTGATGGATGAAGGAAGTAATGGAGTTCCCACACTGAAAAATAAAAAAAAAGGAAAAAATATCTTTATAAAATACTTTTGATTGTTTTTTACAAAGAAAAAATACTTGATTCGTGTTAGAGATAAGTTTAACTTTTTTAAAAACAATAAGTTCATCTCCACACGCTTAGCCAGAAAAATCTGAAAAAATCCTCAAAACTTAACTAATTTCTCCTTTGGGGCACCCGGTACTATAATTGTAAATAACATATTTTTTTGAAATAGCAAACTACTTACCTTTCTGTTCACCCTACATTTCAATTTTTTAAATTAAGGGGAAAAAAAAGTGTGCTAACTGTGGTAAACAACTTGTTGTATACTTTTTTCCAATTATCTCCTGAAATTGTTCATTAATCTTTTTGGTTTTCGTAAGTATGGTTAAACTTAATGAGCAACTTTCTACGGTTACTATAAAACTAAGAAAATGTAATGCAAAATTATAACAATACATTGTAAAAATTATGTTATTATTACTTCATGTTATAACAAGAGTCTGTGAATGTCATAACTTACTGCAATCAAAGACATACATAGCAAATTTTTCATAACCCATTTTAGAAATCCTTTGGAATTACTTTCTAGGGAAATGTTTGATTAGAAAAATAATTTTAAAAATAAAATTATGCAAAAAGCTTGAAATTGTGAATGCCCGTAGTTTTGTCTTGGAGGATTATACAAGCCGCATTTTACAAGCAATTACCCTTCCTTGAAAAAAAAAACGTCCTTAGAGAGATTGAGAAATTTCGTATGCGAAGTAGAGAGCTCATTTAACCCGTATATGTAAATTTTTGGAAAATTAGTTGAACGGACAAAACAGCTCTGTGATTAAACTGAAGTGGCGCAGAAAATGAGAACTGTAAAACAGAAAAATCGCATTACAGGAAAGACATTTTAAGGCTCTTATAATCAAGCATTCACAACTTGTACTGTATTTATTTTGGTTTTTTTCTTAACATAAAATATTTTACACAGTTAAACGTAACTTAACATACATTTTAAGCGTTTAGTATCAAAACCAGATCAAGCCATTTATATAAAATATTTTACAGGGATAACAAAAAACATATCCCACTCTGCCCACGTATTTTATCCGAAATATTCTTCGTCTGTTTGAATAACATTCGGTGTACACGTACATCTTCATTTCTGTTTTTGGTTTTATATTAGCAATATTTTCTACTTATTTACAGATAAAAATAAGCTTGATTGAGCTGGTTTTTAAGTAAGTCATCCTTTTTTCTTATATTTTCCATTAAAAATTCAACTAAATGCAGGTGGCATCTGCATTTCATGTCACGTACTAGCGTATACAATCAAAAATATGATTAAAAGAACTATTCATTGTACGGCGTGCCCCCTCAAGTCCCTTGCCACCCTCGTAATTTTGGAACGGCTGCTGCTATCTTTATAAAAGTGGTATAGGTATAGTAAATCGTATATGCGCTACCGAATGAGACCGTTCACAGCGCGACCTAGGGGAAAATTGTGGTATTAGAATTTCTATCTCAAATACGGACTGAGATAGGATAAAAATGTGATATACAAAGTTGCAGAGCAATCATCAATATAGCACGAAATGACACTTTGTGAACATCAATGTAAATAATAAAACGCTAAACGCGCATTTGTTTTTCTGTGACTTCCTACACTGTGAACAGATGAAATGATCTGAGATAGAAAAATAATAACGGGCTGTAACATTAAACGTTTATTTGACTTTTCGATGTGATGGTTTACCACGTAGATTATTGTTTCTCCTTTCGTCCTAATTTCGTGACGTCACGGCATGTTTACGTGAAATCACGAAGGCCAAAAGCACGTTTTAACTATTTTTTACATCAGCAAGAAATCGATAACGCTCTACAACTTTGTAATTCCGGTCTTTACTCCTACTTCGTTGCGTTTTTGAGATACGAAAGCTAACTCCGCAGTGTTTCACCAAATGGAGCTGTGAGCGGTCTTATTCAGTAGCGCATACCCCATTACGCTACCGTGTTAGTGGTGCCGTTATTAGACTTAGACACCACTTTCATAAATATAGCAGCAGTTGTTCCGAAATTAAGAGTGTGACAAGGAAATTTAGTGGGCACACTGTATAATGATGTTGTTAATGTCCCCCCTACATTTTTACAGTAACTATATGGCAAATTCACGGACTGAGATGGTTTTGAAGTAAAAGATATTTTTAGCTGCAGTTTTCTACCTGATGAAGATGTATTGAATTCGAATGATTTCGTGGTGTGATAGTATAAACAAAGATGTTTTAAATTATATTAAAAGTAACTTTCAAAAATTCTTGGATTGAGCTGGTTTTGTTACTAAACTTCGCTTTCAAAATATTTTTGACAAAAAAAAAAAAAAAAGAAAATCTATTTTTGTAACACTTATTATTGCACAAGAGAGTTCATGTGTTTCAGCTTAAAAATCAAGCCCTAATAACAATTTTAGGCTTTAAGCAGAAAATGAATCTAACTCTCCAGCAAAAAGACGACCTTATATTATTATTTCTTCTGCGAAGTTCAATGGGGTACCTTGTAACGGTTGTAAGTAGCAAATTTCAATTTAGAAATACGAAAGTGAATCTATTAACGTCTTATTTCCTTCCTGTCACTAGAGATTGTAATTAAACTCCGTTGCAGAAATGAACTTTTAGTTTCTGAACTTAGTAATTGCAGAGTTCATGAGATGCAAATGGGGAAAACGCGATTGACATCCAAAAGTGAAATCTAATGTTCTCAGTTCCTTTGGTATTTAATAGGAATTAATTTTAATAAAAGAGGATGCTTGCGATTGAACTGATATTTCATTCAAAAGTATCTGTCTTTTCTTATACACGACTGTATTATTATTTAAAAAACTTTGCCATGCCCAAAGCAAAAAAAAAAAAAAAAAAAAACCATGATATATATATAATATTTATGTATCCGTTTATTTATTTATTATTATTATTTTTACTTTTACCCTTTACATTTTACTTTAGAATAGTTTTTGAAAGTTACATGGGGACTCTTTTGCAAGATATACGACAGTATTACTCTTCTTCTTATGAAATTTAGTTTATAAATATTACAAAGAATACATTACATTTTCTCCCTCAACTTCTCTAAGCAGAAAACTGTGTGATGTATTCAATACTTGAAACTTTGGGAATTAAGTATGATTTGATTACTGAGATTAAAGCCCTAATGATTAGGTTTAATGCCTTTTGTAATTAAATGTAAAATATTTAGTGACGAAAGGTTTAACTTTTAGCAATCGAAAGTAAAACGAATGCTGGTGTAAAATTTAGTAGATTGAACTCAAAAAGTTTGGACACCTGCCATGACTAGCTAATTTAAAAATGCTGATTTTTAAGAGTAAAAGTCATGATAATTTAAACGTAAGACACTTGTTGACGCTTAATACCAAATTCACAATGACTAAATACAAAAATCTTATTAGGTAACTGTTTTAGTAAGTGCCAATTATGGCCATAAATCCTGACGACCAAATTAAAAAACTTGTTGTTTACGTTTACAGTCAAACATACCCCCTCCCAATTGTTGACTTTTAACATGAAGTAGGGGAGAGTGTTGTCAATTCGGATGTCTGTACCTTAAGACACTGCTAATTTCTAAGAATATATTTTTAACAGCCATATTTTTGTAATTTCTAATAGTAACCTTCACCATTTGATGTGTCCTAATAGCAATTAACATCAAAAAATGTCAGTTGATGATTTTGTGAGAGAAAGAAAATTTTAAGACTCCAAAAAAATATTTTCTTCATTTTTATTCAATCTTCTGTCTTTGTACTCGCAAAACTAATCAACTGAGTTTTATTTTGTTATAAAAGAGAAGTATTTGAAATGTTTTGGTTATGGGAAAATAATGATAGTGCATCTAGATTGACCACCATTTTGGTTTTCTTAAATCCCGTGGTGATTATACCTCGAGACAACCAAACATATTATACCATAGGACTCGTCCCAAGACGCAATATATGCATGATTTTTGATAATTAAGATATATTTAGAAACAAGGAAAAATGTTCTAATCTTATGTAGTCTTTTGAACATATTTAATGTTAGATAATAATTCATTAACTCATAATTTATGTGACTCATTATTCATAATTTAATTCATTACCATGATTTTTTTTTGGCAAAAATGGTTTAAGTATATGGCTGTTCCCTGAATCATTAAGTGTTCCCATGGTAGAACATGATGAGTCCCGAGGTGCAATAGGATGTTGTATCTTGGGACAGTTTGGAACTCTTACTTTAATGCTTTAAAGGGCTTATATATATATATATATATATATATATATATATATATATATATATTGCAGAGAAAGTGACTTTTAGATTTTAAATTTGATTTAAATAATTGACGTTAAAAATTAAAATATGATAAGTGTCGCAAGGTACAGCACTCTCTCTTATTATGATTACCTTGCAATATGCATAGATGAGGCAAAATGCTTACCGGGTACTAGGGAATAAGCAAGGAAAGGAGTTTGGGAATCAGCAACCCAGAACACTTAGCTTTAACTCATATTGTTACTCCTACTATGGTATTTTATATGCATGAAACAGCTGTTTGAACCAGAAACTCTCCCACAGGACATTAAGTCTGTCCGAGTTAGCGCCGGACATTAAACCTAAATGAGGTGGATGAAAAAAAAAACTAGTTGGTATCCATCAGATCACATTGGACTTAAAACGTTACGACTTGTTATGAACTCCTGATAGACTGACTGTAAAACATTGAATATATCATATTAAACTTCAAGTGAATAATTTATATTCAACTTCGGATAACCAAATGTAGGAACAACTGATGATTAAATTGCGAACTCTTTTTGGAAAGGCATAAATGCGTAGTCACTGTTTCTTATTTGCATAAACCTTGATCTTCATTTGTTTTTAAGCACATTTTTACAATATGCAAAAAACACTGTAAAACTTATTTTGCATACATGTCATTATGTATGTATAAAAAGGTCTTGTTCTTATTGACGCGTTTTAAGAAGTTTCTGTGACTATTCTTGAGTTCATTTTTAATCAGTATGAAGTATAGCATTGTAAGTACAACTTTATGATATTCAGTTAACTAAGTTAGGTATTCCGCAGTAGTTTTGTTTCCATGTAATGAAAATGAGTCGAGAACAGCTCTTTTAATTCAAGATATTCATTTTATTCTGAATCTGTATTATTTCCTGTTGTATTCTGTATTATGAAAGTATAATCAGTTTCAAAGGTCGTGTACATCTTCTTTACAATATTCCTAAAACTTTAAAAAGTCCTGAAAATTAAGTAAGATGCTTAGCTTTCAAATATGCAAGAAAGATCTCTATTTTTTCTCAAAATTTATGAATTTAAAAAAAAAAACGTAACGAAACAAGTAAAAGTTTAAATTTTGTTTTGAAACAAATAGCTCTTCGGAAACAAAAATCTTAGTCTAACAGTATTGTTCAACGTATGTGAGTGGAATATACAAGGGTGCGGATTCAAAATCAGAATATGTTAAAATAGAATTTCAGCATGATTAAAAAAACATGCAAATAAAGTTTTGAGATAAAAGAAAATTATTGCAATCCATTACTTTCCTTGACAGTTTTTTGCGAATTAAATTTTGATTGTTCCAGTGTTTTTCACAACAACTATAAAGCCCAATTCAGTCTGCTTGTCTAGATTTTGAATTCACTAAAAAGGGTCTGAAATGTTTGCAACAAAAAATCAGAAAGAAATGTGCAGTTGGTTGTATCAGTAAACTCAGTTTTCCAACAAGAATGGAAAAAAAAAAGTTCAGATTCAAAAAATTTCCATCTTATATTCAGCAAGGAGTAGTTTTTAATGCTGAACTTTATTATGCAAGTCCAACTTTCCTGCAAAACAATTTTGAATTTGTTCTTTCTTCTCGCAGAAGGGGTTTTTATGACACAATTTTAGAATCCTAAAATTTTTATTCACGTGAAAAGAATTTCTTAACTTTTTGGATTGAGTTATACGCATTCGAATTAAATTATACAAAATTCACATTCTGTTATTCTTGAATTGTTACATGTTTGCAGAAATTATTATTATTGTTTTACTTTTTTTTTTGTACTTAAAACGATTACATGCATTGAAAGGTACGTATACCGCAGTACTGGACTTCCTCTAAGAATGTACTTCATAAATTTTAAAACTGACGTTGATTGAAAATTCATATAGCTGCAGCAGTTTGAGTTCTGTAAGGAACAGCTATTTAATAGTTCCTGAATAAGAAATGTATACAAAGAGAACGGTACATTACATTTTAAAAATCTTTTTCTACGAAGAGTTTTTTAAGAATAACAATGGCCACAATTACCCCTTGTTCGTAACTACCTCACTTTAGCCAACGTAGTAAAATCATGAAAATAATGCTATTATCTCCGTTAGATGTTGGTAAAAGAAAATATAGGCTTACAATATAATTTTTTGTGTAATGGAAGTTATTTTATTTTGTTCATAAAGCTCTAATAAGGTACTTACTGATTAAATAAAAATCAGAAACGTTCCTGGAAAAACAAAGGGAGCTAATACGCTTAATGTCTGTTTAGCAACATATCTGGTTAAAAGGAGGAGAAGTTCTCGCTAAAAGTAGGTAATCTTCCTGAATTTAGCCTGGAATTTTTCTGAAAAAATCAGAAGCCATCAAATTAAATAGTCCAGTCACGTTTTTGGAATAAATGGAGAACCTTCCAAGAAACTTTAACTATGTTTGTAGTAATAAGTTGACCCCTTCTTGATTGCACCAGGAAAGGACAAGTTTTTAGTAATAGCTTGACCTCCTCCTGATTTACCGGAAACCCCAAATTTGCGCGCAGAATTGCGAGCAAATACCAAACAGGATATTTGCCTTAAGTTCGAGAAAATGTACAGTATCCAGAGATTGCGCTTTACTCTCATTAGGGTCAAAGTTAGTCTCAATGGCCGCAACTGAGATGAAGGCGAAATACTTAATAAAGAAACTCAGTATATCTCCTCAATGGAAAATATGTTTCACAATCGGAAGAAGTTCGTATTCATGCAACTTGCAGCAATTCAGAAAACATTTCTCAAATATATTTGTTTTTTATAGGAAGCTGGAGAAAGCTCGTGAAATCCAGGAATGTTGCCTGAACATAATATGTGACGTTTCAGAATTTACTTACTTTTCAGAATATTTTTAAATGAGAAAATTAGATGTTTCACAAGGATACATTTATTAAAAAGAAATATCTTTATTTTCATAAAGTTATGAAAATCGAATTAGCTTAATATGTGATTAAAAAAGGCTAGTGTTTGAAAATAAATGATTTATTATATACGCAAACGGCATATGTATGTATAAATACTTAAATTTTAGTTCACAAAGCTAAATTTTTCTTTATTAACTTTTTGTATTTAATTTTTAATAAATACGAGCTTACTAAGAATTAAAATCTCAGTTAAAGGTTTCTTCATGAACTGAGCTCAAACGAAATGAGAAAAAAAAATCTAACAAAAATGCAATATTTAATAAAATAATTCTCCGGCTGTTTCGTTTGTTATCTAAAATAAACTTAAAACAACAATGGTGTAATTATTATGCAATGCGTTTTCCTGGATTTCTTGAAAAATGGAAATTATTGCAATGATTCATTGCTTATTTTCCTCGTTAAGTACCTTGTTTTTGTTTGTGTTTTGTTTCTTTTGAGGATAGTTATTTTAATTAGCTATTTGTTTTTATGTTATTTGGACTTGAATAATTGTTTTGTTATTCGGAATTTATCTATTAATTCTGTAGGGTTAATCGATATTGTAGTAGGGTTAGTTTTGATTAAAAAAATCTTGTATAGAAGGAAATCAATACAAAACTAATTATAGTGGACAAAACCTTTGTTTTTGATGAACAGTTATTAACATAATATTGAGACTATATCAAAGATAATTCTTTTAAAAGGATAAATGGTAAAAACCTACGAATTCATCATTTAATACGCAGCTTTTGTCGAGCATAGTATTTTCAGCAATGTTTAGTAAAAAATCGTTTGTCAAGTTGTTTAACTCCTGAAGTTATATTTTTTGCATTACTCATAATATCGAAATGTTTTGAATCTCTGAAAAAGGAATATCGTCACAAATGTCGGGTAAAAGTTGCTGCTGCTGAAGTTTTGTGGAAATATGAGAATGCATTCCCCAACAGTTCAGCAGTTATTAGGAAATATTCACAAAAATTTAGCAGTTATTGTTATTGGTGTTTTAGGGCTGACCATTTGCTTATAATTTGGGTAATGTAAAAGTTATTCTACTTATGATTTTTCGTGAACATTTTGATTTCCAGAAATAATATGCTTTTGGGGAGAATTTTTCAAAGGTTCATTAGCAGGAATATTTAGGGAACTCTCATGTATTTCCAGAAGTAATATGTTTTGGGAACTTTCAGAGATTCATTAGCAGAAATATATAGGGAAGCTCATGTTTTTCCAGAAGCACACTGTAAAAAAGATTCAGTAACGTTCCTGGAAAATAATAGGCAGCTGAAGTGCCCAATTTCTGCCAGTAACATATCTCGCAAAAACCAGGCCCTTTTTCCTATAAAATTCAGTAACCTTCCTGAAAAATCCAGAAATCTTCCCATTTAAAGCCAGTCGTGTCTCCGGAACTTCAGAGTAATCTCAGGTAGTGATAATATAACAGCTTGGCAAATTCCTGACGAATCAAGACAGTTGGAAAAGCAGTATTGCAAAAATGGCCACAGCTAAGCCAGAATTGCAAGTATTAAGCATCTTGCTTGATTGCAATTCTTGCAAAGCTACGTAGTCCATACTTATTTGCTCCCTTTGGGTTTAATCAACATGGACGAGCCGAAATCGAACGGAAGCCGATACACCTTATAAATACTCTTGGTTAATCTTTAAATTGGGAGATAAAAATGTTTTTTACAACAGAGAGAAGTCTGCATTTGGACAACTTGTAGCAATTCAGGACACTTTTTGACAATGATACTTGATATTTCCAGAAAGTGGATAAAAACCATTGAAATCCCGAAACGTTATACGAAAGCACTCAGGAACGTTTCGGAGTTTTTTTAGTGTAATATGTTTTTGGAAGAATTTTTAGAAGGTTCATTAGCAGAAACATTTAGGGAATTCTCTTGTATGAGAACATTTCGGGAATGATCATATGGGAAAATATTCAGATTCGTTCAGTTATTCAATTTTTTAGAGAAAAAAGAAAGTGAGAGAGAGAGAGAGAAAGAGAGAGAGAGTTGGGATCTCTCTCTGCTAATTTTATGGAAATGCCCACTGGTTAATATCAGGTGACATTTTTTTGTCTTAGTTACATGATACTTCTTTAAATGCATAAAAATATAAGGTAAATGTAGTGGCTTAAGATTATCTTTCTCAAAAGTGTGTGAAAGCTGCGAAGAGAAACAGGCTCCTGTCCGGTTTTGCTGAATACGTTACATACAGTTTTATCCAACTCACGTATTATAGTAGCTTGACACTCATAACTTATATCCATTTCTACAAACGATTACTCAACACAATACGTTAAATGCATTTTAGAAAGTTCGTGTAAAAAAGTAAGTTGTTCAACATATTCCATTTATCAAAAACACCTTTTTTTCTATCCAAAAATTTGGACTAAAATAAGGATGATCTATCTTCCCCTCAAGGAATGCAATTTCTGATACATTCCAAATATATTCGACATTCAATCAAACCTTGTCTGCTGTATGAAAGGCCGAAATTGCTTCATTTCGGACAGTCTACAGACTAGACACCATCAACTAAGCCTCATCATTTATAACGACGTGTCATTTTTTGAAAAGGTTAAGTCAAGAAGCCCAGAAAACTAATATTATTAAGGAACAGTATTTTTTTTTTGCGTTTGATGGGTAATAAAAACTCTTAAAAGTGGGACAGTTACCCAGAAAATGACTTGTGTTCTTGGTGTATGTGTTTGCGTAGGACTTAAAAATTAAGTTTACACTATCATAGTTATAATGGTAAATATATTTAAATCAAACAAGATAATAAGTACTAAAAAACAAAAACAACTTTTTTCAACTACAAGAAAAAAAAAAAAAACAACAGCGAAAAAATATATGTAACATGTGTAGTGAAGAGATTTTTATTACGTTCAGAACTTTAAATTTGTTTTCATTTTCTTTTCTCCGAATAATACCTTTTTTTTTTCTTTTTTGTAAAACCCATTTGGGACCGTTAACAACATCGACTATTTTCCTATAATCAGGATTTTCAAATGCGCAATGCTTTCCGTATTGCATCTTTTAATATAACGCAGTTGCAATATATGAGCGATATGATGTTTGTTGCTGTTGCCTCCGGTTTAAAAACAGAATAAGTTATCCAAATGGAATTTATATTGTAAATATAACACTCAAACACTACATTAGACACCACGTTTTGAAGCGGTATGGTTTTTGAAATGTAATTGTTCTTTTATATGAAACATTGAAATAATAAATACACTATCGTATACAACAGATATTTGGAAAGCTTCGAGACCATCTAGTTCTTTGGGCGGGATGTAAGTTTAAACTTTACATAAGGGGAATTGAATATCATGTTTCTAAGTTAACATTTCGGTATGGAATCAAAGAAAATACAAGGAAAAATAAATAAAAAGTGTAAGTAACGTGAAAATTAGAAAGAAATTTAGATGAATTTAGAAAAAAAAATCCTCCGGTTCAAGTTCTTCTGTGTTTACTGAAATATAGTTTTAAGGTGTTTTCATACTTAAAACGGAAGATGCATACTCTTTTCGTATTCTATGGTTTAATGCCTTATATTTATGTTTGAACATTTAAGAATACCTTTTTTATCTTACGCATTCTCTAGTGCAGGGATCATATTTGAAAAAGGCAATTTAATATTTTTTTTCATGCAGTTTAAAACCACTGACACAACCAGAAACTTAAAACATGAGCTCATTTTTTTTTCTGATGTGAATTTTCTACTAGTAACTTATCGATGAATTGACGAGGCATGCAGAACGGATAACTTGGGGTATTTAAAGGGAATGATATATTTTGGAAAGTATTCGTTTTCAAATATAATTGTTTTCTATCAAATTTAAAGTGTACAGGATCTTATTTAAGTAAGAACAATATAGGAAGAAGCAAGCTGAAAGCGCAAAACCTTCATTAGAAGCTTCAAAGCAAGACTAGTAAACATATTTTCAGAAATTACATTTTCATCTATTCTTATCAACTCGTATTTGAGAGGAAGAGCTAAAAGTGCATTTTCTGTATTCTAACATAAATGAAAACTTCTTTTAATAAAAAAATAAACCCTCGAAAAAGTGATTTTAATGCATGCTTTTGAAAACAAAGGGCAATGTGCATAAACCAATAAATGTTTCCAATAACGTAGTACATATTTCCGTAAGAAGTATACCTTTTTTAGTCAAGATATTTAAGTGAAAACAAGGAATTTTGGAAGTTCAAAAATAGGCACGTTTCCGGAAAATATTGGTGTGCCTAATTTTTGCCTGTAGCATATCTTGCAAAAACAGGAAATAATGTTCCCAAAAAGTTCAAAAACACCCCAATCAATACCCACGTTTCTGGAAGAAATCAGGAACTCTGCAGGAAATTTACTTCTTAGACTTGTTTATATTAAAAGCTGTCAATCCCTATGATTTACCAGGAAGGTTCTTAGAGCATTTTATCAAGTACGGAAGAAGCTAATACAGAATTTCAAGCAAATACCGAAAAGCTTATTTTCCTGCAATTTCGACAAAGTTACAGAGATCCAGAAGACTAAACGAAACTGCAGGTGAAGCACATAATAAAGAAAATGAGCAAATTTTCTCTCTGGTTGCTAAAAATATTTTATGTAACAGTGAAAAGACTTGAAACAATTCATGACAAGTTTCGGAAATATACCTACTATGCATAGGAAAGTAGTGGAAACTCATTATATTCTGGACGCAACCAGGAAGCAATATGTGACAGTTCGGAATTTTCCTACAGTGATCTAATTCACTTAACGGTTCAAACCACTGTCGTAATGCAAAAAAAAAAAAAAAAAAAAAAAAAAAAGGAAAATGTTATTAATATTTTTATCACTATTTTACTAGTCGTCTTGGGTATTTCGCCCAGTGTATGACTGCAGTATGCGCAGGGAACGAAATCTGGGCTCACTTTGTATCTTGCAACTTATATCAATACTTTTACATCAGTGCATTTTTATGCATATCTATGTATTTTTTAATAAGTAGTTTTATACCATTTCTACTGCTTCACTACTATTTTCTTTATCTTCCTAAACGGTCATCCTTAACTTTGTGTGAGCCTAATTCTTACAGAAAATATTTTGTAGTGCGTCCCTGACGCAGAAAAATATTCAACCTATTACGGTTATCATGAGTTGTCTTAAGACCATATACTACCATTCCGATCCGTCTACTTTGAATTCTTCCGCAGAAAACTTTTAGGTAATAAGCACGGAGCTTATTACCCCTGGCTTAAAGGCAGTAACTACGTTACCGCCTCTAAGCCAGGGCTAAGGCTACATGCAAAATACTGACAAGGCAAAGTATCAATGAGATAATTTATGCCTCTAGCTCGGATATTGACTATCTCAGACTAATGAGTCCATAACAAGGACAAAACTGTAAGTTATAACCAGGCTGTCGGTATATTTCATGTAATTCTGCCTTAGCCCTTGCTTTAGGGTAGTAACTAATTGCTTATTGCCAATGCTTTGCCTTCAATTGACGAGTTGTACTATTACTGCGAATTCACGTTGGTTAGCTAATTTAATTTCAACTGCCAGTTTTTTTTTTTTTTTTTTTTGTACTTTCATCTTCAATGAAAGCACAGACTCCAGCTCGGTTGTTGAATATTCCAGACTGATGAGTTCATAACAAGGACGAAAGTGTAGTCTCTGGATGTCATAACCGGGTTATCGGCATTTTGCATGTAAACCTACCAGAGCTAACATGATTTTCCAATTCTTCATATATTATACTATGCTGTTTATAAAAGTGCCTACAGAGCATGCACATTCATGTGGACTATGTTGAATTGGGTTGATGGTTTGTAGTTATTAATTTAAGAAAATTATGAAGACAGACATTAATGAAAAAAAAGGAAGTGCAAGTAGTTTTGACTTTAACATGAAATATTTTTTTCTGTAATTAATTATCTCGTAATGTATTGCGTTCTTTTGCGTTGATGTAGACCGCATATGTTTTGCTGATTTTTTTTTTCAGAAATCAGACGGCATTACTTCTTGATAAAATACACCGCCAGCTCAGTCATTCTATCTGTGGACTGCAGTTTCGTACTTATTAGCACTCATCAGACGGAATAGGAAGTGACTAAGCTGGAGGTGGAAAACCTCCTAAGGGATCCAAGATAACCAAACAAACTGGTAGTTAATATAAAATTAGCACCAACCAGACGAGTGACCGAAACAATAGTTCGGTTCAACTTGAAGATTTAAGGCAAGGTACGATATTTTCAGTAAGTTATCGCCCTCGGCAAAAATACATAAAATACGCCGCCAGCTCAGTTATTCCATCCGAGGATTGCCATTACTTCTAGTCAAGCAGTTGATTATCATTGAAATCTACGAAAACTAATTGATGAAGTTTTTAATCCGTTTGTTTTCATATTTTAAAATATCTTCAGGGGATTTTAAAGACCAAAAAGATTCATTATTTTAATTTCAGTAATTTTTATTGAACATGTATTTAATTTTGAACTGTTATTAGTATCGCAAACTGATGATGTATCATACATCAAACCAAACCGCAATATAATGAGTAATTAAAATAATCCTCCTACAATATGCGTAAATATATTTTTTTTGTAGAATTTTTGGCATCAACTTTTAGGATTGATTATTTATTTAAAGTCGAAATATTTTCAAAATTTGTATTTTACAAGAATGATGCAGTAGTGGTCGTTTTTATGTACATATTTTTCTTTCCTTTTTGCATGCACATCGCATGACTATAAATTCGATATATATATTTATTGCTAAAGTACAAGCATCATTAGGAAATGTTTGCATATGCATTAGCTCAACATGATTTTACCATTTACTACCTTGAGGGAATGTGCTTAGGTTTAGAAGCATTATTAAGTAACGTTCTTTATTTCGTTTAGATGACTGAAAACAAGTAAGCATAATACATACTTTTAGAACCTATAAAACGTTTGAAAGAAAAAAAAAACTGCATATTTGTTAAATGCTAAAAGAAAAACAAGATAATAATTAGTAAGCTCTAAGAAAAGGCGTATTGAACTTGAAAACATTTTTCAGAAAAAAAAAATGAAATGATTTATTTCAATGGTTTTTGAAAGTAATACAGCGGCGTTGACGATTTCAAATATCTCAAAATATATGAAAAAATAGTTTTTTTATGCAATATTCTTTTTTGTTGTTTAACTTATTTAAAAAAAAATATTTTTTTCATTGACTTACTTAAAACTAATTACATATATCATATATAAAATTATACATAGCTACCCTTAAAGTAATGGAAGGTTTTTTTTTTCTTTTGCAATTTTAAAAGTGCATCAACTTGGACACAAAGGGAGTATAAAATCCTTTGAATCGTTTATTATCTTGATTTTCTAAAAACGATTCGCAAAATATTGTTTTCATTTTTATTCTGAACTGGAAATTTGGAACCATTTCGTATTCAAACTTTCTACTGCAAATGGATGCAAGTGACAAACTTAAACTTTGAGCAATACGCGTGAAAAGATCAAACTGTGGGTAAGATTTTCTTTGCAATATGTTTTTAATCGTGCTGTACAGCAGCATGTGACAGAAATACTATTACCATTTTTTGCTTCAAAACAGATGAAAGCATCTGCTACCATCTTTAAGAATTACCACACTATGTTTAGTTTTGCCATTTCCCCTTTCGTTTAGGTGCTTCATTTTATACTAAGTCATCTTTGGATTCAATATTTATATCATGTACAGGAAAGATTAAACAGTAGATAATTTAAAGCAATAATTTTGAAAAAAAAAAAAAAACAAAAAAAAAAAAAACAAGAAACGTGGTTCTGCCTTAACATAGTTTTAAACCTCCTAAGAATCTTTCTAACTCATCCGATTGTACAGAATTCTCCAACTATTGTTCTCTTGAATAGGTCCAAATATTTTACTTGATTTTTCTTTTAAAAATTAGCAACTTTTCTTTTTCTGCTTTATTGAGGGTCCAACATTCACTTCCATACAGAACAATAGGCAAAGTAATAATTACTGTTTAATTTTAATGTAATTGCGTAAAGTAATAGTTACTGTTTTACCAGATTTTAATGTGAGTACTACAGTACTACAGTGAATAATGTATTTTTTTACCGACAAAACTCAAAGTCGAGAATTAACTGCATCACAAATCTTTCAGAAAGCTCTCTGAAGTATACTCTACTTTTGAAAACATACATTAGTGTTGCAACTATTAAAATAATCTTAGCTTCTAATTTCCAGCATCTTGTAGAATTTTCATCCAGCACAATGGTAACAAATGTGCCAGATTTTACAAATGCTATTTTTTCTTGATGATTTCTATTTTCCTTAACACGAGGTGTGATTCAATAAGTTCCAAAACTTTGCATCTAAGTCATATTTTCACCCGTTTTTCTCGTTTTTCATGATATGCAAAGTATTTCTGTCTCTTCCATTTGACAGTAAAGTCAACTTCAGAGAAAAATTTTAGTGCAAAACTGGTTTACTTTGACGAATACAGGAGTAAACTCTTCAGTGTAAAGAAATCTTTTAAAACTTTCCATCTTAGCTATGCTAATATTTTTATGAATTTCAAATTCAATATAACTTTCAAGAAATAATATTCTGTTAGAAGAAATGCCTTTTGAAAGCTTCCCTTTTGCAAGTGCAGTTCTAAAACACGTCCGATTGAAACGTTTTTTGCAAAATTTTGTCAAGATTATCTTTCAATATTTTATAAAAGAAGAAATGGATTTTGGAAACGTTTTGGCAGACAAGCGTGCTTGTGAATATGAAATGTTTGTCATTTCTTGAGAAATCTTCAAAGAAAAATTTGTCGCAAGATTTTTTTTGCATGCTAAATTCTGAAACATAAAATACCCAAATTACCTAGATCTCGGAACACTGTAGTAACCTTACATATTCACTGTAGTAATATATGTATTATGTAAAATGTGTAAGTTATTATTAGTTTGCACATTGAGAAATAGTTTTCAAAATTTCAATTTGAATTATGATAAAAATTACTATTCATTTTTAAAACAACTTTAACTTGTTTTAACACTTTATTTTGAACACAAAAGTTGTCCGCGGGATGTTTAGATAACCTCCGTTGAGTATCTTTAACTTAATCAATTTTACACTAAATAGCGACACTGTTTGTTACCACAGCAGAAGTGAAGCTCAAGTCAGCAACTGCTCGATACTGTTGCACATGCAAGGAAGTTCTTGATCTTTTGTAGTAAATGTCTTCCATCCTTGAAAACCACAGGAGTTCTGCTTGTATTTCTAACCTCAATATACTCATCAATGCCATTAATTATATTGTTGATGATGATTTTTCAGTTAAGTCGTATTAAAACAGCCATTTTCTTTTTAAAACCAAAGCCAGTGCGATTTTTTTTCGGAAAGCATATTTTGATAAACTCAAACTGCTGATGAAGACAATTTTCTTTGTAAATAATTAAGCATTTGAAAAAGCCTTTCTTCACAGTCTTCGAAAGTCTCCGAGACGCAGTGCTTTATTTCTTTCTCTATTTTGCTTATCTTAACTGTTTTCTGACTCCTATGCTCAATGTCTTCTTTTGAGATGTACGTAAGAAGTGTACCACATAATTTACCCTACGTATTTATTTTATATGTACACCACTCAGAAGTAAAAAACAAATTATTTTCAAATACAAAAAGAACCGACTTCAAAAAACAAAGAGGAACTAAAAAGTAAAAAATAACTGGTCATTCTTACATACTATTTCTTACCCAAACGTATAAATCAAATTTATTTTAGAATTCCAGTCGAAAAAGCAACTAAACTTAACAACCAATTATAAAATAAACACTGAGTTTCATAACTATACGATGAATTATTTTAATTCCTAACTAACTATATACGATCTTTTAATTTTTAATAACCTTTTGAAGCCAGGGCCTCCTATAAACTACTACCTAACGTAACTGACAATCCACCAAATCCTGAGTTGAACACTAAATTTAACTACACGCAAAATTAGTCTTTACATCTAAACCTACTCAGTTACGTTAGGAGGCCCCGACTTCAAAAGATTTTTAAAAATTAAGATATTGTATATAATTAGTGAGGAATTAAAATAATTCATCTTATAGTTATTAAAATCAGTGTTCATTTAAAAATTTGTTGTTTAGTTTAGTTGCTTTTTGGACTGCAATTCTAAAATAAATTTGATTTATTCATTTGAGTAGGAAATAGTATGTAAGAATGACCAGTTATTTTTTTACTTTTTAGTTCCTCTTTGTTTTTTAAAGTCGAATCTTTTTTTATTTGAAAATAATTTTCAATTATGTATTCTATTATTTTAATGTCACTCTATATTATCATTTAAAATCTTTCGCAACCTCCATCTACAGCAAAATTATAAAACTGTTTTTTATTTTTTATTTATTTTTTATTTTTGAGAAAAACATTTCCCTTGAATTTTTATTAAATTAATAAATGATTCTGTTTATAAAAGTAAAGTTTAAATTTTGTTATCAAAATTCTTTTGCTTTTCTTTTTTACCTCTTTGAATTCCACTTCTAAATAAACCAAATTGTAGATTAGGTAATTTATCTTATCGTATTACAGAAGTAATGCTTTCTCTTCTCTGAATTCCAAATACGAAGCGTTTGAGACATTAATATGATTTCTAAGAAATATTTAGTAATTATTTTTTACAAAAAGCTTTCGTTCCGTTCGAAAAATAACTAATTCCCGTCTTTCTTTGAAAAAAAAAAAAAAAAACCTTTTTACGGAATTTAGAACGAAAAACTTTTATTTGCTTTTTTTTGTCTAATATTTAGAAGTATTACAAAAGTATATGCAATATTTTGGTAAATAAGTTTTTATCATACACTGGTCGATGCTGAAAAAACTCAGTTCCTGAAACTCTTCTAGCTTTCTAAAAATATTCTCCCTCAAAACAAGATCAATCTGTGTAATACTGTCGTGGGACATTTCAATACTGATGGAATTCATTCTTGCGAGATATATTGAATGTATCGAGGATCTCTGTATTTTAAACGTTATGAATAATCCATTAGATATTGAAGCATTTGAATATCGACTGGGTGGGGAGAATTTAAGAAAAAATCGAATTCACCGTAAAAAAAGAGAATGTATCAAACAGCAAAAAAAAAAAAAGAAAAATCACTTTGTTTAATTCTACCCAGATGTTCTGAAGCGAGTTTTCATTCAATTTAATATGCTGTGTTGTTCGTTGCGTTCCTTGAATTAGAACGTGGAGAATATTTGCGACAGCCCTTGAAGGGTGAAGTGGAACAACTGCACAGAGAAAATATTCTCTTCTGATGCTTGCAGACGAGGCTGGAAAACGGTTCAAGAGTGTTTGATGTAAGGAATGATTGATTGTAGTGAAAGCGAAATTATCTTGAATAAGAGAGGGGAAAAGATTCAGTTTGTTATTACTGCAAAAAGAACCGCAAAAAATGCGGCGAAGGAACTGCTTCCAGTGTTATAACACTCAGTATAAAACTGCTTGGTTTTCTCTTTACTTACTAAAGCACTGTTTCTTAATTTTTTTGGTTTTGCATACAAAAGAAGAAACTGCTTCATGAGACATAAATGGATGCCTTACTTGCCAAATCGACTAACTCCATAAAACAAAAAGTAGAGAATAGTTATGAAGAAGATGGTGTTATCTATTGGAGTAAATAGGCTCTCGTGTTACATTTTCTGCCATCACATGATTTAGAAATGTACTGAACCAAAACTTTAATATAAAGTCACATGCTAAGTATTGATAAAGCACTATTAAAGCAGAACTGAGGTTTTTTTTAAGTGGAGTTAATCGATTTGGCAATTGAGACATCTAAATAACTATTTTGTCGCCGTTTGTGACTGTAAACATATGAATGTTATATTATGATTTTTGACTATGAAAACTCAATATGTATAAAAATAAATCAAAAGCTTAGTTAAAGCAAAGTAATGCTACTTTAAAGTGCAATGCATAAATTCACGTGCTCCAAATACGGTTATTTTGAGAAACATTATCTCCATTTTTTTTGCTACTGCTTAGATGTATACCATGATTGATAGCTTGATTCCACGTTTGGATGTGAATTTACGCGTAGAAAGAACAAGCTGATATCTAAGCATTCTTAGAAATAAGTTCTGCGGTTTGGTTTCAGCGACGAAGTTTAAGGAATTTATTTCTTAAATCTAAAAATTATTGTCTACTCCAATATAATCCTGTAGGGTAAAAGTTCCGAATATGGGATTTATTTCGTTTTTGTCGACTACAGCTGACATGATTATGAAAAAATATTAAAACTAGGCGAAAAATAAGATTCAGGATTTTGGGATTAGAATTATATGAGTTAGAAAGGGAGAAACGAAGATATTTAGTTATAGATTTTAACTAAATATAAATCGGAAAATGCTTGTTTGCAAGGAATGTCTCCTTTTTTGGGGTACCATAGGCACAGCATTAGAAAACAAGAGTACTGAAACATATTTTTTGGAATTGTGAAACAGGTAAACACTACGTATAGTTTCTACAACTGTAGCTCGGCACACTGTTTCTGGTCAGAACGCAAATCATCAACACTTATACTACTAGTTCCGACGTTTTCCGTACAAAAATACGCAGGTACCCCATATTTTGAAGTGACGCGGTAACGGGTGAATTTACTCCAGTGCAATAAATGAGAATTGCTTTTGCACATGCTTTAGGGAAAATAATCTCACAAAATGTGTTGAACAAATAAATTCACAGTTTCAAATCGTAGATTTCGCATAAGGATTAAAAAGTTAACTTCACATTATCGTTTTGAACGTGTAGTTTTCTACCTAGGAATTGTAAAAGCATTGCAAAATTTTATAAACAAATACTTTTTCTTTTTTATTTGTTGTGATTCGGGGTCGTTGTATTATCTTAGAGAGGTTTTTGATTTTGTTTTGTGATAAAATTTTAAGGTTTAGCATCAGTACGTTAAAACTGCTAGTTCAACAAAATTTTATTACTTCGAAAGTTCGATAAAAACATTATATAAAATTTAAAATAAGTTTTAAATATTATATAATGATACAGACGATATATCATATCACATATCATATCACATATTTATGATACAGACGATAAAAGAGAAAACTATGGAAAACTTGTACTTTCTAGCGCTGTGTTTCCTTACGAAGCTCAGGGCACTATTTTGAGTGAAAAAACAAATTATAAATAATGCATAAACTAAAATAGTGAGCTTTGATTTTGTAACTAGATGTAGTTTACACTCGTTTTATCCTTACCTCTTTTTCTTTGGCATGTTTATCATGAAAATGACTTTTTTTTTTCAAGTTTTACGGTGGTGGAAAAAATTTAAATGAATTTCAGTCGCTAGTCTTTATAGTTTTCTGTTGCTTATTGTCATAGCATCGTATTTTAGTAATGCTTAGACTTTACATAATGCGTTGTTCAAACTTCTGGCTCAAACTCAATTATCTTCAGACTCATAAATTTTATGTTTTTTTGTTGAAATAGGCAGTTAGAATCAGAGTGATTCTTAAATTTTAAGCTAGTTATAAGCTTTAAGTTTAAATAAGCAGTTCATAACAGCCTGAATCTATATTTTCTATACCGATGGTGAAACAGGGAGTAAATGCTTTTCAAGAAGCATGCTCAAGACTTTACATTTACCCGAGTTTTTCGAGAAAAGAAATTTTTGTAAACAATTCTTAAAATTTCCTTTTCGCCTGGTATTTCTCATGTCAATGCAACGAGTAAAAATAGAGTTTGTATTTTCTCCATGGAACATAATCTGACAGCAATTCATTTTGAGGAAAGCTTCTTTTCGCAAAATGTTTCAATACAATAACGATGTGAGTTCAAATAAATGCAAATAAAGAAACATGCTACTCAAATATTAAATCCCAGTCCGACATCTCAAAAGCAGCACTAGGATTCCACTTTCATGTTTTCGTTGACAAACAACTCCAAATCTTCTCAATTTTTGCTATAAAACCTACCATGAGCACATCGAAAATACACTTAAGTTTCAGCTCTATTTTTTCAATAGAATTTAAAACGAAATCATCTGAGCTGTACAAAACATACCATATCATACGAGTAAAAAAATAGTTTTTAGGACGTGTAAAGAATTCAGTTTCAATCAATTTTCAATCAACTGTACTAAAGTACATTAGGTCAATTATGAGAGTTAGATATAGTTTTTTTTAAATATTTTTTATTTGTTTCCCACCGAAAAAAAATATGTTTTGTAAAGAAATAAACCAAAAAACCTGGAATTCACATCTTTGCGGTTCAACTGCAAGGAAATGCTCCCTAACTTAAATAAATTTTAATTTTACATTTTTAAAGCATCGAGTAAACTATTTAACGGTTTCTCTTAAGGTCCATAGATGTAGAAAACATCCCCTGTGGATCATTAGTACATAAATACCTCATCATTACGAATTCTTTTCTTGAATTAATTCCTCCAAAGCAAAACTTGAAAATAAATTGCAACTTGATATCACTCTATTTTTCACATTTTAATATCGTTTATATAAAAAAAAAAGGCTCACACCTACGCAATACTTAATTCCGAGTGAAATACATCATGTCGCTAATTGTATTGTCATAGCGTAAATAACATCTCAAAACTCTATATCCCTTCATAAGAAACATGTCTGAAGAAAACATTTCCTTCGGATTACTAGTGCACAAATATCTCACCATTGACTATTATTTTTTTGACTAAAAATACAAGCTAAGTAAAAATGTAAACTAAATTGAAACTTGATTTCACTCTATATTTCACACCTTATTATCATTTATTTCTAAACATGTCTCACACGTACACAATACTTTATTCTGAATTGATAAATCATTAAATTAATTGGATTGTCATAGAGTAAACAACATCTCAAAGATTCATATCCGTTTTGCAAGAAAACTATTGCTATTTTTATTACACAAAACAAAAAAGTTCATGATCTTGTGGACAAGTCTGACTGAATGGTGGAGCATCTATATGTCATCGAGTCTTCGGGAAATACCTTCTTTCAAAGATCTAAAGGAAGATGGATGACTTTCATAAAACTAGAGAGTTTAAATATACCCAAAGCCAGTAAAGCCAGAAAAGTATTATGTCCGACGCAAGGGCAGCATCGAGCTTTTTCTTCTTCTTCTTTCAGCATCCATATTATTAATATTTACCAAATGTGCTATTCCAAATTTTCTCATCTGACTGCCGTATTCTTTATATTTTCAATAGAAAATTGCAAGAAAGAAATATTTACTCAACATTTCAACGCGTAGAGGACCACTAGACGAGGCAAGCGGCGTTCTAGTATGTACTTAAGATGTTTAACATGCATTTCATGTATTTTACTGTGCAAAAAAGGGTTGCAAAAAATAATAATTTTTAGATTTAAGTAATAATGCCGAAAACGTCAAATTTTACAACACTGAACATGTTTCTGCTACCCGAATTCCTTTGAAACAAGAAAAAGAAAAAAAAATGAAAAGAAATATACACATATGTGTACCTGAGTGGATTAAGTTAGATTACCATAAAATTTGCTAGGCATAAAGAGCGACAGTTACAACTCTTCTCATCCACATTTTAAATTGGGATTAAAAAACAGATTCATACACCTATCAATAACATCTGCTATAAATAAAGGCCACAGTTTGTTTGGTAAAAAACAGATACAAAGTAAATGAAAATCAACAAAATTAATATATTTGGGCTTGAATTTAAGCTCTTCTGCTGTCAAAGGCTTTTCTTTTTAAAGCTCATGATTGATAACTTGCAAAGAAAAAAAAATTACAATTGCAAAAAACTTTCTTTATTAATATGACGTAGATAATATAAGGTAGATAAAGTAATTATTTTCTGTTTAATTATGCATTGCACATTGAAGAAAGAAGATTGTAAAACTATAACCAAATTTATTACCTCACCATCGTGAATTGTACTCTAGATGAAATAACTCAGAACCTTCAAAATCTTCAGAACTTAAACCGTTGCTATTAATCTAAGAGGTGTTTTAATTATAACATTTTAGGATTTCGTAAATAAACAGTTTGAAATTAAGATTTTTAACGGTTTAGTATATAACAGTGATGTGCTATAATTTCGCTTTTGAAATTGAACTGGTTTTGAAATCAGTGTTCTTTGGAAAGTCTCCAGAATATTTTTTTAGAAAATATTTAGACTAAGTATATGTCTGACCATGAATTTTTTTGTTATATTAAACGAAATTTATCAAAGTCGCTTTTATACATAATCTTTAATTCTCTTGCGTGCACAAAAAAGCACAAATGTTATGCACATAGTAAACAGTCATATCATACCTTAGCAGAACCTCGGTTACGAAGTAATTTACGGTTTATTATTTTTTTAAATAATAAAACTAGATTCGTTTCAGATTTATGTACTTCTTTATTTGTATTTTGATAAAAATAACCACAACTGACCAGAGCAAAAATCTCGCAGAAAATAGTCTAGAAATTTTTATTTAATATCTCACGGGATGCAAATAATATAGTTCGACATTCTCTCTCAATGAGTTTTCTAATCAGAAGTTCATTTCTTAGAAATGTTCGTTAACTTTATTTCATGATTTCGCTTTTTGTATCTCATCAATTTATGTCACTGTTTAGTGGAACAATATTTTGCAAGTTAGGACGTTTTTCTTCGATTTCACTCATTTTTTTTTATCAAGAAAAATATAATTGAAGACTCTTTTTAGGTTTTTGCATACATTAAAAAAAATAAATAAAAAAATAAATAAAAATCGTACGCACAGAATGTATTACCGCTTGAATCAAAATCACTTAAGGAGTCCTATACGGAAATTTTCAGCAATAATAATAATAATAAATTACAAAATAAATAAATATATGAATTCATTTCAGATTTTTGCATTTCTTTATTCTGATTTGGCTTCCGGCAGACAAATTTTGCACATCTGACCAGAACGAATTAGAATTTTTTAAATAAGATCACATGCAATCCAACTTTCTCTACATGATTTTTCTAATCAGAAGTCCATTGCTTAGAAAAGTTCGTAAACTTTAATGCTTTATTTCGTGATTTTGGTTTTAGTATCTCATCATTATGTGTCATTGTTCAGTCTATTGAACTCATGCAAGTGAGGACGCTTTTCACCTTATTCACTATTTTTTATAAAATAAAATATAATTAAAGAACCTTTAAGGTCTTTTTAACACAAAAAAGTAAAAATCGTATGCATATAACATTTTATCGTTTAAATCAAAATCACTTACTTAAGAATTCTTCTTCGAAAATTATCAGAAATAAAAATAAGAATAAGAAAAATAAATAAATAAATGCATGAATTCTTTTCATATTTATGTATTTCTTTATTTTGATTTGGCTACCGATCGACAAATAAGCATATCTGGCCAGAACGAAAATACCGCGGAAATCAGTCTAGAAATTTTTAGTTAAGTTCACATGCAATCAAAGGATTTAATTCGACACTTTCTCTAAATGATTTTTCTAATCAGAAGTCCATTGCTTAGAAAAGTTCGTAAACTTTAATGCTTTATTTCGTGATTTTGGTTTTAGTATCTCATCATTATATGTCATTGTTCAGTCGATTGAACCCTTGCAAGTAAGGACGTTTTTCACCTATTTCACTCCTCTTCCATCAAATAAAACATAAGAAGAGTGTCATTAACGTATAGCAAGTGGCTATTTTCCCATCTGGAATCCTATAAAGCCACTTGGACTTTCTACCGTAATTTTACGCTCTGCCGCTCCTGATTCCTTAGATTCCATCCATTTCTTTAACTTTTTTTCTTTCGCTTCTCCCGTTTCCTTATTTTTGGTCGTTTTTTTTTTTTTTTTTTTTTGCTAAGAAAAATTCTTCGTTGTAACTAGTCTCACATTTTTCCCGTTGCGTCTTCAAATTCCCGTTACTTGAAAATTTTTATTTATTTATTTGGTCTTATTGCTACTAGCTTCTCAAGGTAGATTTTTTTCTTTCTTCGTCTTTAGGTTTAAACCTGAACTTTTGTACGTGCTTTTCGAAAAAGTTACAAGAAAGCTGAAAATGTGGAAGTGAGAGTTACAACTAAGTACAAGTTGGACCTTGAATAGTTAGTACACTGCAAAGTAGACATTCATCATCAACAATTCTCAACTTTTAAAACTATTTTTCGTAACGGAAAGAAAACACTTTTTTTGTTTCTACTCTTTAGTGATTCTTTCAAATTTCGTGAAAACACATTTTCATTAACAAATAATTTTGAGCATAAGATGTTAATTATACTAATGCTTATAACGGAAATAAATTGATGATGAAAACACTAAACAAGATGTGTATAAAATCTTCAAAATCTTCAGAACTTAAACAGTTGCTATTAATCTAAGAGGTGTTTTAATTATAACATTTAAGGATTTCTAAAATAAACAGTGTCAAATTAAGATTTTAACTGTTTAATATATAACAGTGAAGTGCTATAATTTCGCTTTTGAAATTGAACTGGTTTTGAAATCAGTGTTCTTTGGAAAGTCTCCAGAATATTTTTTTAGAAAATATTTGGACTAAGTATATATCTGACTATGAATTTTTTGTTATATTAAACGAAATTTATCAAAGTCGCTTTTATACACAATATTTACTGAATATAAAGCTGATTGTCTGTGTGTCTGGAAGTCTGGATATCTGGATCTCTGTTACGCGCATAGCGCCTCAAAATTTCGACCGATTTTTATGAAATTGGGTACAAAATTAGTTCGTAGCATAGGGATAAGCAAATCAAAGCGATTTTTTGAAAATTCGATTTTGTTCTTTTTCTATTAAATTTTTAAAAAAATTCTACCGAGCAAATTTTCAAAACATGGACTAGCAAATGAGCAAATCATCATAACGTGAAACCGTAACATGGGCGAGCAAATGAACATAGCAAATTGGCGAGAAGTTCATCACCCATTAATATACAGACGAACCAAATGGCCTTTTAATTTTCTACTACGGGCAAAGCCATGCGGGTTATATTTTTAAAGACTCTGCACTTATTTTTTTTTCTGCACTTATCCGTTTTCACGAAATTTAAATACCGATTAAAACTTTTTCAAATATGAACGAACCTTAAGTAAAGATTTATGGCTCATTAGTTACTAATAATTATTAGTTGCTACTTGCTAGTTTTGTAAAGTAGTGCAGGGCAATTCCAGGAGAAGTGGTCCTGGCCCATCAAAAAATAGTTTTCACATAATACAGAAACAAACCGTTTTTTTTTACAAAGAAATATCTGCACTTTTCAATTATAGCATCAATTTTTAGTTTAAAATATTTTTATATCATATTTTTGCCTTATTTGATAACATTTAGACGAGGTAGAAAAAACGCATTCATAGTGAAATAAATGTAACAGCCATTTTTTTTATAACTTAATCATTCATTTTTCTGGAAAAAAAAACTATCAAACATCATGAACACAGATGCTTTACAATAATTATTATGTCTCATTTTTTTTAATAAAGACTTTTGATAAGTCATTTTTTATTGGTCACACTCGTAACGTAAAAGAAACAAAAGTTTTCCGCCAAGGTCAAATTGGGGGACTATAAGAAAAATATCTCATATCATAGATTAAATCGATACATAATACCTGTAACCAGACTTTCATCTTCAAACATTCGGCAGAAATTTTTTAAAGAGGCTTTTTTAAAGATAACACATAATATAACGCTCCTGAATGGTTTTCATTATAAAACAATTTTTACGTACCATTTTTACTGAAAAAAGTACTTCACATAATTATACTAAAAATATTGTGAACTGGCACTGAACCCAAGACTCAATGGGTGTTAACAAAATAATTAATAATAGAGGAAGTGGTCTAAAAACGGGCCACCACTTTTATTTTCGACCTACTTAATTACCTTTTCACGCTAAAGGGATAATTTTAGTGCCAATAACTCTTAAAATCATTCATGTAGGTGATCTTAGGGTTTAAAAACCATTCCACCAGCTTTAAGTGTTTTAAAACTTCATGATTACGAAAAAAGGCAAAATCACGTTTTTCAAGAGGTGGTCAAAAACGGGCCACTTGAAGAAAAACTATTTTATCGTTAAAAATAAATAAAAAGCATTAAATTTTTATTCAAAAATTATATTATATATCATCATAGATATTTTTACGAAAAATAAAAATCATTTATTTCATTTTTTAGTTGCAGAAGTTACAAATGTAGTAAACATTTTTTTCCATCCCACATACACTCGGATGCCTTGCTGCAGATAATCCACACTTCTAATGTAATGCCATCAGAAAAGAATCTGTCGTGAAATATGCATACCGCATTACCCTCACCAGATTTATCAAAAACAAGAACCACCAACTCGTCATTCTTGTCGTTGCCATCAGTAGGAAGATCAGTGTGGTATCCTTTCGAGTCAGACTACTGTCGTTGTGATTTCCTCTTTGATTTGACTTGTAGTTAGGAAGTTTTCTCTTTTCACGGGCAGCTGATTCCTCACTCTCAATTTCCCGAATGTTGTTCAATGCACACTCCACACTTTTTGCCAGTTCGTCTTTGTAAGGTGATATAGTGATGATGCAAGTCTTGGCACTCTTGCTGCCACGATTGTTCCTTTTCTTTGCAATAGTGCGGTTTGGAGATATTTCATACGGACTGACGTGTTTGGATGTTGAAGTTTGACTACTTGGTGGTTGATTCGAGATGCTGATCTTTCAAGTATCGAAAACAGCGTGGTCTAAAAACGGGCTATCAATGGTGGTCTAAAAACGGGCTATCAATGGTGGTCTAAAAACGGGCTAGCTCGTTTTTAGATCACGCAGTACTTTAAGTTTATGGTATACTAAACCATTACTTAAACAAACAAATCTTTCAAATCAAATACACTGAAAGAAAGTCCATATAATCTACTTTGCTTTAAAATAAAAATCACTTACTTCACTGCATAAATTAGAAAGATGTAAATTAACCTGTATAAGCTTCGAAAAGTTTTAAGTTCTTCAAGAGTGAGTGTTTCTTTCAATACAGTTCCTGGAAAAGCACGAGCTTTAGCTATCAAGGTCATTGCTAACTACGCTTTTGCCTCTAACTGTTGATTCATTAGGTACCATTTTTGCAACTGCACACAACCCCCTTCCCTCATTTTCAGCGGGTGGTCCGTATTTAGACCAGCTACTCTAATAATAACAATAGTAAAAATTACAAATTAATGAATAAGTGAGAATAGTTTATTTCATACCCTAAGAGCAATTTAAACTAAGTATTCGCAATCTACATACCTTAAGAATAAAATACAATGTTCTATTTACCTTAAATTGCATTAATATTTTTTGATAATTTTTGGTTTTTGAGAAGAGAAGTGAATCAATTCTACAGATGATTTAAAACATTCCAAATAGTTTTAAACCACATAAGTAAGTGTTAGAATTTCGTGACAGTTTAAAAGCTTGACATTACTTTATAATTAGTATACAAACAAAAATTAATTTCACTTCATTCTTTGTTAGGTGAATATGTCCTTTAGGTTTAAGTAATTACTGACTGCGTTTCACGGTCAACCTCGAAAATAAGAGTTGTGTCAAGTGACGAATTTTCAACAATCAGGCTTAACTAAAAGAAAAAATAGTGTAAAACTTCCCGTTCAGACGTCTTAGGCTTTTTTTTAACTCAGGAAATGTTATCATTGTTAATAATAGGCCTAACCGTCCCGTTGCACGGATATTCTGGCAAAAAACCACTAAGGGAGGTCGACCCCCATTTGGAGGGGAGAAAATACCCCTTTTTTAAATCGTGAGCATCAAAGGACCTCTGTGCCAAATTTGAAAAAGATCCGATGTAAAATAAATTTGAGTTAGAAAAATCCCCGGAGGTGGGGGGGGGGCGATCAATGTCCCTCTTCAAAAGGACAAAAACCTCTATATAAGTTCCTAAGCACCAAAGAACCTCTGTGCGCAATTTGGCAAAGATCCGACGTAAATTGTGGATTTTTATTAGGAAATCCCCCTCAACTGTGTGTGTGTGCTGTATGCAGTCACACACGTAACGCTAATAAAATATTTGTTATTGCTATTGAACGAGCTTTAGAAAAAAATATTTATGGAATACTTATTTGGTATACGTAGAAGAATGCACAAAAAAAGCTGTTCATTTACCTTTTCAAATTTCAGAGGAAATTACAAAATAATATGAGATACAGCTCATCTTCATATTTTCCGAGTCACACACGTAAAGCTGCATTTAAAATTCTATAAAAATTTTTTTAAATTATCCTATAGGAAAAAAACACTGCCACCTAAAAACTCTTCCATATGTTCTGTAACTCCAATAGAAACTGTTAAGAGATATTTAAGAAATATCATATTGGTTTTTATTGTTTTTTGCAAAGAAATGGAGTCAAGAAGTCACACACATAACTCTGGAATGGCCCTGCTAGCAAACAATATGTATTATTTTAAAAATCTAAATAACTTGTAGAGCAACTTTAGTTGTTGTCTTAAATATATATATATATATATATATATATATATATATATATATATATATATATACATAGATTCAGGGCTCAATGCCTGTTCATAATCGAGAATATTTTGCTTTTCATACAATTTTGGCCGTTTTCAAGAAAAATAAAAGAAAAACATTATTCTGGTTCAGTTTAGGGGAGGGTGGCCCAAAGCATGTAGGTCGCCCAAAGCAGGTAAGCCTTCATATGCCCCCCCCCATGGTGTTTAAGCGGCGATGAATAAGTATGTCATGTTTAGCCGAACACCCCCGAGTTATTATCAGTCCCAGCAAAGCAGCAGTGAAGTGGCATGGCGCAACCAGACTTAAAATTAAAAAAAAAATGATACATTAAAAAAAATGAAGTTTTGTAGCTTGTGATTAGTCGAAGACCAGCTTATTTTTTTGATTGTCAATAACATTACGTTATTCTGACACCATCCACCTGCAAACTACGATGGTCATTTCGTTTGATTATTTTTTATATTTAAAGCTATAATTATTGAAATAAAAAACGTTCGTCTAAAGCGAGTCGGGCAAAGCGAGTATAGAATTTAATCATGTATTTATTTATAATGTCTTGACGAATGAGCTGACTTAGATTTTCTCTTTCAAATGGATAAGTATAACATTAAAAAGTTATTTTTTAGGATGACACTTAATTAGTCTATTAATTTAATTAGTTATTTATTTATGGTTTACAAACAAATGTGCTGACTTTAAATTGGATAAGTACAACTTTTGTATAGATATTGTTTTTAATAGCAGGTAGCTAGTCAATTATTTTAATTATTTATAACTTCATATTTGGTTGGCATATGTACCAAATCACAGTTAGTTAAGCTTACCCGCTTTGGGGTCCCTGGTAGGGCAAAGCGGGTTTTTCAAGTATCTGTAATATTTGATAATAAACAAATATTTGGTTTGAAATAATGCACGAATCACTTTTTATTTTCAACTTCGAGAACCATGCTAGAAAATAAAACCGAAATTGTTTCGTTAAAAAGCCAAAGACTACAATTTTCGAGCGTTCTTCGAAAACCTACCCGCTTTGGGCCACCCTATTCTGTATATCACTGCAGAAAAATATTGCTTCGGTTTGAATTGGGGAAGATTGCTGTCAATGAACCAGCTCCCATGACAGAACCGCGAAGATATTTCCCGTACCAAAGTTTGTGCAGACGCGGAATCAGTTTAGTACCTTCCTTTGTCTGAAAAAAGTGTACTTCAAAGTCGTGAAGGAACTAGAATTATTTTATCATACTGTTAAACGCTCAGAAAATAATTATACCTTTCTCTTACTAATTATTAAGATTTTCATTTAGTTAAAACATGCTTTGAATATCACGGAAAAATTAAACGTGAACAATGACTTGAAAAGTACATTTTCAAGTACTTTCCCTATATTAATTTCTCTATATTCCCCCTCGTCAAAACAGTAATATCTACAAGAATATTCAAAATGACGCAGTTGCTATCATTGAACCGCTAGGTTTTTCTATGAATGGACCACTTGAAAAAGTGGTTCATTCATAGAAATTCAAATATTGTTGTAATAATTTCAGCTGAGTTACTTTTGAAAATTGCTCAATTGTTTAAAAATGAATATGACGACGATTATTAAAGGTTTCTTAGTAAATCTAGGGAACTCACTTACGGGTTTTTTTTTTTTTTTAATTTCACCTTTAAAATGTTGATAAACTGATTCAATATTTAAGAAATAAAAATTCAGTTTCAAATACTTTTGATGTACAAGAAAATGCCAAAATTAGTAAAATATGGCCAGCGGACAAGTGAGCAAATGGAACGTGCTAAATGGAACCTTGCAGAAATAGTGACATGGATCTTAACGAAGTCTGGCGACAATATAGAGTCCCGGAAGCAACTTTAAAGAGTCCCGTGTAAGATAAAATCCAGCTTGCAGTCACCTTAGCCATTTAAGAGAAGTTTGAGAGATAAGCCCTTCGAAATAGGAATATGATTAGTGAATCATATTTTGAAACTGGTGGAGTCGTTTTTTGTATCGCTTCTGAAAAATTAAGGGAATTGGCTTTTAACCCGAGATTGCTCGCGCAGGATATGACATACCCACCTCTTCGCTTTCAATCAAATTTCTCCCCACCTTTTTTTTGGAAGTGGACGATTCCTTGAGTAGCTGATCCATAGGTCATAACCTTGAAGGGGTAGAAACGATGAGGACATTCTAAAATTAGTTTCTTTGGAATTGACTACTACGGGTGTATCATACCCTGCGCGAGTATTTCTGCTACAGTTCAGAACTAAAGCATACGCAATGCTTCCAAGAGACTTAAAATTAAAACTAAGATCTAGAAAAGACATTGCATCCCCTGCAAAAAAAAAAGAAGCAAAGTCAACGTACAAAAGCTGTACTGAAAACCCTAATATAAAAGACAAAAACCAAATTTGTGTGTGAAAAATGTGACAAAAACATTTGCATGGACCATATGGCATGCATTTGCAAAAAAATGTTGAAATTGAATGCAAGTCTTTTAAGAAAGTATTTTATAATTATACTCTTTTCTCTTATCAGCATTTTCAACCTTTTTGAAAAAAAAAAATTGAACTCGAAAATACTAAAAACCTCCTCGTGTATGAGATACCCTGCCAAGCACTACCGTTCGTTTTGGTCGCGCGAGCAATCTCGGGTTAAGGAGACTGAGAGAAATAACATGCTTCACAGATTTAATTAAGACAAAAAGTCTGTTGGGACTAGTATTCTCAGGTTGTTTGTCACTTAAGCTTCTGGTTAGAGTAAGGAAATGATCAATAACTTCTCTGAAATTTTAGAGAGCCTTGTAGACAAGTACAATCTAGTGTCAAACAAAAATTTTCAAAAAGGGTGAAACCAAACTTCCGAAAGTTCAAAAGAGGCCAAACAGGTATCAGCTAAGAATGGTGCTACACAGGTTGGGAAAATATCAAGTGATGAACGAGGTGTGATGACAACAGCTGTGTGTTGTGTGAGTGCTAGACGTTTCTTATGTTCATCCTATACGAAACAATAATTTTAGAAAAAAATATTGTTTTTCGATAACTAACTATTATTTGTAGTGCTTATTGATCTCCTGTAATAAGGATTTGTAATTTAAGCATTAATCTTCTAATTTGAGAGCGAGGTCCATCGATGGAAACTCGATGGTCCATTCATAGCAACCTGTTGCTATGAATGGAACTTAAGCTAAATATTTATTTTTAATTTTTATTCTTTATTGCGTATAATTATTATAAAAATGAAAATTACTATTAAAAGCGAAATATACTGAGTAATTGTTCCTATAAGCTAAGAAAAATTTTAAAGAAATTTCCTTTCTAAAAAAAAATCGAAAACTGCTATGTGGTTCACTGACAGCTACCTTCCCCTATAACTAAAGTGTGTAAAGCATAGAAGGCATGAAGAAAAAATGTTATTATTTTTTAATTTATAATTTGTATTGAAAAACATATTCATTTAAAATGCAAGAAACGCAAGCAAAAGTAGCAAGAAATATCAAATATAGTTTTAAGAGGAATAATAAAATATTAAACTTCATAGTTAAAAGTTAAAAGCACATTTTTAAATCTTAAACTGAATTGTATTAGTTGAACAAAATCGAAAAAAGAAAAAAAAAAAAGCGAATGCATCAAATTATGGTTGACGTCTAGCTTTTTAATTTTTTTTCTTTGATTACTAATGTGTAGGTCAAAAACTATACAGTGAAACCTGTGTATGTTAACCACTTGCGGTGCAGTGCTTTAGTGGTCAACTTACAAAGGGTTTGTTATACGATTCTGAGCCAAATTTGGTGAAGATTAATGGTCAAGGTAGACAGGATGTCAACTTACAAAGGTGGTCAACTTTACAGGTTTTACTGTAGTTATTAACAGACTTTTGGTTGATACAGAAACAACGGAAATATGAGCAAAAAAAAATCAAAATCCATTCCGCACTAGTCTAAAATATTCAAATATCATATTATGCTCTGAAAAAAAAAATGCACCGTCAGCATTTACCTTTAAATGAAAACGAAGAATCTAAAGAAAAGTCCATACCGTTCAAAAAAAAAAAAAAAACTTTGAAAAAATATCCTGTTTCCCCGAGAGTCGCCTAAAGAATAAAACTGGCTAAATCTACAGAAGTTGGCAGACGAGAAAACGATAAGTTTGTCCTATCTCGTAGCACGGGCAGAAACGCCCCTTTACTAAATGAGACAGAAAAGTGGCTCATAAGAAACAGCCAACGTATCGGCTCGTTATGGTAGATGTCCACTTTCCGTTTTTTCTTTGAGCTGGGGTAGTTTTTCTTTTCTTTTTTTTTAACTTTTCAGAAAATCTGCTACTTAAAAAAATCTTCGCTTCGTGAAATAAGCAGAAAGACGAAACGAAAGCATCAACTTGAAAACTGTTTTGTTCTTTCAAATAACAAAAAACTCTATAGTTACGGGATACACGTAATAATAACGATGGTGTGCAGTTATAAGTGAAACTGAGGATCTATTTTTCTGTAAATTGCTGAATTACTGAAAAAGAGAATAGTTATGAGCCAAAAAGAAAGGAAAGAATATTTTCAGATTTTAGGGTTTTCATTGCATTTTACAACAGTGCGATTGGACAAATAAAATGCATAACTAATAATATATAAATCAGAAGCAAAACGCATGGCTTTCAGGATTTATATTTTTTTATTGTTTGGATTGTAATACTTACGAATTTAAATGAACATTGAAAAATATGTTGTTCAAAAATTTTCTTAATATTCAAAATTAATATTTCACATAAAAGTGATCAATAGCGACTTAAGTAATGGGATATTAACATATAGTAGTTTTAGCACCTCACTATTATTTCACTTAATTATGGCGTTAATAATACGTGAGGTATTTATTTATATTATTTTAACTAGAGACCCTTTCTCTTTCTAAATAAGTCTCCATATAAAGAATTAATTATTTCACGCCCGACATCAGTAACAAATGTTTTCTCATGGACATATGAGGCAGTGAGAAGCAAAGGAATGCAAGTGGATTATTTAAAGTTTCGAGTAAAATGTGTTTGAAGATCAGATCCAAGGTAGGCTTTCATTTTTTTTTTCTAAATCTTGCTATACAGCAGCACCCCTACAAGAGCTACTAGTACAATCTCTTGCCCCCAAGACAGAGGAGAGGTTCACCTACCATTTTTACTGGTTATCTCCAAATTTTCAATTTTGCCTCTTTCATCCCTTTACTTCTCACTACCTCATATAGACTTTGGTCTGTCAAGAATTTTTCTCACTATTTCTGGTTAAATTACGAAGGGGCATCAAAAAGTAAGTTAACCAGAGCTTTGACGGGTGAGCAAATTATTTGTATAAATAAAAATCAATCTGAAGATAGCAGAAACAGTCACAGTATTCAAACGGTGTCGGTAGATGGAGCTGGTAGGCCGATAACATGACGAAATTTGAGTTAGAAGATAGCCACTTTGACGGATGAATGGTCCGCGATTGAAATAAGAAGTGTGATACGGTTTTTGCGTTTTGCGGAGAAAAATTCTCCAGCTGAAATTCATCGCCAATTGGTGGAATTGCACGGTACCGGTGTTACGTCACGAAAATAGGTGTGGTTTTGGTGCACAGAATTTGACAAAGGCAGAACATATGTGCGAGATGAGGAAAGATCAGGCTGATCAAGCACGTCCACCTCAGATGGCAATGTTTGCCATGCTGAAGCTTTATTTCAAGGTGATCGTTGCATTAATCTGCATCAAAATGCGGTCGGGCACGACAATAGCCAACCGCATACGGCCACAACTACTCGCGATTTGTTACAGCGTTTTCGGTGGCAGATCTTAGACCACCTTCCTTACAGTCCCGACCTCGCACCAAGTTATTTCTATCTCTTCGAATCATTAAAGAAACACTTGGAAGGTCTGCATTTCAGAACTGATACTGAGGTTCAGCAAGCCGTCTTGATGTGGTTGCACAACCTTGACGCTGATTTCTTCCGGGCAGGTTTCTATAGTTAGGTGTACCGGTGGAAGAAATTCTTCGATAAGCATGGTGACTATGCAGAGAAATAATATGTACCTGTGCCTTCCTACATTGTATATACTTTTTTAATTCTTGAATAAACGCTTTCTCTGATTGGGCTTGTTATCTTACTTTTTGATACCCATTCGTATTAACCAGAAAAATCATGCCTATATGCCTGTCTCAGGCCTATACCTTGTTTTATTATAAAACAGACATTAAACAAATTGATTTTAAAAGACTTTAAAGACGATTTATAGCATCATATTTAGGTGTTTTATATGTCCATCAGGATACTGTTAGTGACAATAAGACATTTCATATCACAAGAAATTTTTTTTATAAACTTCATTTCTGTTTACATTACCACTTAGAATTCATTATTTTTTACTTGTTTTACGTCATTTCTAGCTGACAAATTTTATATCTTAAATATACATTAGGGTGCGTCTTATTTTTAAAGGTGTTATTTTTTCGTGAGACGCCCTATCACTTTGTAACTTTGGATTACAAAAAAGACCCATATCTTAAAAATAAAAATTAAATAGTATTTAGAAATTGCTACAATTGCTGCAAAATTTGTCAAATCTCGTCCATCTGACCAGTTTGACATCAATTTTAATTAGGGACATATATGCTATGGATCGATCTGTATATAGTTGGGTTCTGCTAAGTAATTCTCATTTTAATGTGATGATTAAATGTTTACTATTTTTGGGGGACATCATTAAAATTGGGAAGGGATATCTTAAAAACTACTACAGAAGTATTCGAACCGAAATTCACGACACTAACACTTACTCTTTCAGTAACTGCCCAATAAGAAATAAACACTCTAAATGTCACCTTTCTCCTTTCGAAACCGTACTATAAATTCTAAGGCAGATTTCTGTTTAGGCTTTCATATTGTTTATTTAGTCCTTGCACTTTATGCTGTTTTTTATGTTTACTTTTTAAAAATTCTCTATTATTGGGGTTATTATTTAAGGAATTTAAGAGCATTTTTATGGTGAGTTTTCTTTATTTGTTTTCCTCATTAATCAATCATTTTCTAAATAAGTACCTTGTTGAAAGATAGGTATCTTAAAAGCATCCTTTAATTTTTTATGTCTTCAGAGTTAAGTAGGCTTCTGAAATATTTCATTTCTAAAGTATTTATTCCATACAATCCTCATTGTCGAAACTAATATGGAGACTTCAATTCCATCCAAGCAGTGACTTTATTTTCAGTTAATTTTCATTTCAGCAAGCTTACTTATTTTAGTAAGTTATGTATTTTAAGCTTGACTAAACTAATTACCGCATATGTTTTATAATAGAATTCCATAAATTTATTCTTTGTAAAATTTATTGAGCTTCATTTGGTTTGATAGTCCTAAATCTAAAAAATAAAGAGTACTTCCTGCTTTTTTTTTTCAAGTTTAATTCATAATGACTCACGGAGAAAGATAATTACACACGAGAATGTCAACTTTTTCATAGTGCTTGATAAACAATATAATAGGCATGGTTTAAAATGGAAAACAATTATTTAACTTGATAAAACGTTCATAAAACTCAAGTTTTAAATCAATTTCATTTGCATTCGTACTTTTTCGTTCACAGAAGCTTTAGTCATCAAAAAATAATGATGAAGAGAAGGCATGCTAATTTTTTTCCATTTTTCTGTTCATTAACGCTAGGAAAATTTCAAGTATGAAACATATATTTTCTCGCAACCTACTTTACACAAGGTCTTATGTCTGTTTCTGTTCACATTAATACTTTTCTCCATTCTAAGCCTCAATTATATTTTTTAAAGAGTGGTGAACTCAAAGCCATAGGCTCTGTTCTATCTCTTGAGGAATTGCAGTGGCATAAAATACTAAAAATGAAATCCATCATTAAGGGAAAAGATCCTATAATGATCTTGTTTGATAATCATCAGGGAGAAAACTTCCTAACAATTCTTTTTTTTTATCTTGTAACTAGTTTCTATCACTTTATGTCATTCACGCTTCAGGCATTTTCCCATTTTCAAATGTTGATCTTCTGTCGTCTTCAACAAAACTAGAGTTTTTATTCGTGAGTATAAAAGTAGTAGTTTCTTTGGAAAATAATAATAATAAAGCATGTTTTATATACATACAATATACTATACCTTAAAAAATAGTTCAAAATTTTAATAAAAATCCACAAAATAAATTTAATAAAATGTGTTCATGAGCGAAACTGAAATTTCTTATGTTATTTCGAATTTCAGCTCATCTTAGTGTAAAGTAAGATAAAACAACGTTAGAAGAAGCACAAATTTGTACAAATTTGTGCTTCTTCTAACGTTGTTTTGTCTTACTTTACTGTTCAGCACAAAGGTATTTATTTATCTCATCTTAGTGTGTTTGTCTTCTAGATAGCAAATGGAAAACAGAAGAAAAAATAATAAACTTGAACTGGTCAATGACTTTACGAAAATACTTTAAAGTGAATATTAGTATTATAAAAATAGTTTAAGTTTAAACATAGAGGAAAAAATATTTGTAAAATATAATAAACGATTTAATTGAATGAAATTATATTTAGTGTCTGATTCCTTTTCGTTAGTAGGGGAATGTGGGGCAAAGTGAAATGATTAAGGTCACTTACTTGTTTTCACAAAGGAACAAATTGGAAATTTGTTTTGAAAATTATGGTACACAAAGAAATAACACTATATTTTATAATAAAACTTGCATTGAAATATTATTTTTTATTTTTGACAGTAAGTTTATGCGCTTCAAAAGAGGTGGAAATTTTTCCCTTCTTTTTTTCATGGGACAAAGTGAAAAAAAAATTTTTTTTCCTAATGAAATATTTTCTATACGATTGTTAAAGATATTTTTGATAGAATAAATGAGTAAATAAAAGAATGAATGAAGAAATGAAAATAAAATGAAACAATAAGCGAATAAAAAAATAAATAAGTTACTACACGAGAAAACTTAAATGAATAAATAAAATAGTGAAACAAGATGAAAATAAGTGAATGAATGAACAAATAAGAAATGAAAGAATGTGAACGGGGAACAATTAATTAATTAATACGTAAATGATTTTATAAAAGATTAAACGAGCAAATGAAATGGACTATATTTCACTTTGCCCCGTATGCCCTTGACTAACGGCACAAAGAATTTCAAATACAAATAAGCATAATATTATTAACCCTAGAGAAGTCGCGTTTCCTTTTGTCACGCTAGTGCTCCCGCTTCGGTCTTTTCTCCACCGTAGCGATCCGTGCGACGAAAGCAGAAGAAAGGAAGCGTCGGGGAGAAAATGACACCTGACTAGGTTGGCGTGTTATTGGTCTAAATGACCAACATACATTTCCAAAAGCTATGCAACCTTGAAATACCGAAGAAAATTCTCAGAACTAAGTGTGTGGGCTGGGGAGAGTCTGACCTTCAGCTACACAGATAGGACCCATTATTAAAATAAGGGGTGGTGGGATAGAGCAAAATATCTGACAACGGGCGGGGAATCGACCGAAGCACGACTTCTCTAAGGTTAAGCAAATAAATATTGCACCGTGTATTAGTAGGTCTCAATTAACATTTGAAATATTAATAACTATAACTTTATCATCTATACATATAATAAAATAAGATGTTTGTGTGTGTGTGTGTGTGTGTGTGTGGCGCTCTTGCTGGGAAAACGGTAAGGCCTAGAAAGATGAAATTTGGTATACAGTTGCAGTTTTTGCCGAAGATGCGCACCTCGGGCTTCGATTTTTGAAATTTTAATTAGAAAAAAAGTTATTTAATGTTTTATGTGTTTTTTTGCACTTTTTAGTACGTTTTACCTCACAGACCCCGAACCAAATATTTTTTGTTCTATAGTGTAGGAAATTTAATTTTAAATATGATGAATGAAAAAATTTTGAAGATAGAGCAGTTTTTGTATTTTTTATGAATTTTTGAATAAACCATTAATTTGCATTTTTTCCTGGGTTTTATTTTTTTCTAATATCATCCTGCGAGAAGTATCAAAGCCTCATTTCTAAAATTTAAGTTGGTAATAGTAAAAACATTTCGCCCTCTTCAGAAGAAAAAAGTTCTTCAAAATACGCAATAGTTTTTTTTTTAACAATTTTTTTAATGCTGAACACATCATGTCTTTCCACGCATCGGTCGAAAAAAAGCGTTCTTCAATCTTTTATGTCTCTAACGTCATTATTTGGATTTCGATTCGATATTTAGGATGGAATCTTAATCGCAAACAAATGTTAATCTTTTTTTTTACCTATATAGCTTACTTCTACATTTTATGAAGTGATGACCACGTGTTTTTCGGCAGCGCTTGCTTTTTTTCTTTCCTTTTTTTTTTGTTTTATTTAGGGATTGCATATATTTCTTTTTCTATTCCCCCCCCCCGCCCAAGCTGGACGTTTTGCTGTATCTATATTAGGTTACATTGCATAGTTGTGCGCATTTATTTCAATAAAAAGAGCGAGATTTGTTTTCTTTGCCAAACGCTACTTTTTGCACACTACGGGGAATTTTGGAGATAACTTTTTTTTTTTTTTGCCCTGTTTAAATAAAAAAAAGCTGTTTTTTGATTGATCTTTGTTTTTATTAGGAAATGGGCGGGAAGGTTAAAATAAATAGAGATGGATAAGAAAATTTAGAGATAGATCGTAAAGGTAGATAGCCGCCAGAGGCGGCAATCTTTGCGTAAAAATGTGAATGGCACAAAAAAAGGTAGAGATGGATTGATGAATACTGCTGCCAAATTTATTTAAACAGCTGCCGAAGGCGGCAAACTTGAAGTAAAAAGGTAAATGACATGTTAGGCAAACAGCTGCCGTAGGTGGTTGCCTGCATAGAATGACGAATGGCGTAAGAAGGCGAACCAGCTGGTCGCCGCAGGCGTCTATGATGAAATAAGATGTTTGTGTGTGTGTGTGTGTGGCGCGCTTACCGGGAAAACGGTAAGGTCTAGAAATTATTCTATTCAAATTAATAATAGTATAGATATAGATTGATTGATACCGCCACGAAATTGCTTTAAGCAGACGCCGAAGGCGGCAACCTTGGCGTAAAAAGGCGTACCAGCTGGTCGCCGCAGGCGGCAAATTTAATAATAATAAAAATAATTTACTTTTAGCAAAATATTACAATATGAGTATCAATTTTTCAAAATTGCTTGTATTATCATATTATTTGATTTTCAGAGGTAGCTTTTTCTTGACTGGAATAGACCACATGTGTTACTATATAGTTAAGATATTATAGGAAGCTGGCGCTAAAAGCAGATAAAATATTTGAACATTTCACTTTGCCCCATATTCCCCAACTATTAGAAAGTTTAGATTTTTTTCCATCAAAATAGGTTTTTGTTTAGCTGATGTTCTTTCACATAAAGTTGAAAAATTAACTTGAAATACTGACTGTTATTCACAAGAAAAGCTCGGTCTGCAATGCATAATGGGTACGAATTGCCTTGAAAACGGGTTTATGCTGGTTCATATCTGTTGCTAGTCAGTGTTGGTCATGTCTAGTTAGTTTTAAAAGTTAGTTTGCAAATTACATATGACAGAAATTCGAAAAAAAATTCTGTTGTCTGCCGTATCGGTCTGTTAACAGCAATATATTTTTCTGTTTCTAACACTTTTAATTTTCGAAATTGCTTTTTAAAAGAAGAATAAAAACTAATTATATTAATAAACAGTTATAAATAAAGCATACGCCCGTTTCTTAGGCAGTAACTATCCGTTATACTTCGATCGAGCTTTTCGCGTAAGCGACACATGAGGTAGTAAGAAGCAAAGGGATGCAAGTGGCAAAATTCAAAATTTGGAGATAACCAGTACAAATGGTAGGGGAACCTCTCCTCTATCTTGGGGCAAGAGATTGTACTAGCAGCTCTGGTAGGTGCTGCATTACAACATGATTTAGAAAAAAATTTCAATGAAAGCCTACCTAGGATCCGATCTTTAAACGCGTTTTACTCGAAACTTAAAATAGTCCACTTGCATCCCTTTGCTTCTCACTGCCTCATATGGTTTTTCAAGCTCATTTTTAAACCCTGATCTAAAAGAATACCAATGAAAAATGCGCATTCTGATGGTAAAAGATCTTATTTTTAGTGGTACTTACGAAAAGAAGGTAAAATGTGGCAAACTTGAGCTACAGCCCATTGAAAAGTGGGTATTTTTTAACAACAATTTTAATCGCCACATTATGTGCCAATATCTTTTAGAAAATCAATATTTACACTATGCAACTGTAGTCTGTTAAAAACATGTATTTTGACAATAGGATCACAAAAAATGAGCGTTTGAATTTTTTTTTTTTTTTTTTTTTTTTGTTTGTTTAGAATTTATGACATTCTAAAATCCAAAGAGGAAAAATCTACTGCGTTTTAAAAAGACTTTCCATGTGTGCTCTACTAGAATTAATGAACTTAAACTCACGAAAACACTAGAACGTTTTGACAACCGGAAGTAGGGGAATGTGGGGCAAAGTGAAATGGTTAAGATGGCTGGGTTTCTTCTAAATGAACAAAATTAAAATTTATTTTGAAAATTACAGTACATAAAGAAAGAACATTATATTTTATGATAAAACTTACATTGAAACAGTATTTTTAATTTTTGGCAGTAAATTTGCGGCCTCAAAAAAAAGTGGAACATTTTCACTTTTTTTTTCTATTTTTTCCTGGGGCAAAGTGAAAAATGAATTTGTTTTTCGAATGATATTTTTACTATTCAATTATAGAAAATATTTTTGATCAAATGAATCAATAAGTAAAAGGTTTAATGAGTAAATGAAAAGATACTGAAACAATAATCTGAAAATTAAATTAGTTAATTAATTAATATATGAAGGAAAATAAATGAACAAGTAAAAAAGTGAATGAATAAAAAAATAAGTGAATGAATAAGTCAGTGAATCGGTAAATGGAGAAATGTAAATGGATGAATTAATATGAATGCGTAAGTGATTTAGTAAATCAATGAGCGAGTAAACAAAATAAACTATTTCCTTGCCCCATCCACTTCGTCCGCATGTATCTGACTGACTATAGAAAATAATTAAAATACAAAGAAGCTTAAAATTAATTAAATAAATATTTCACAGAGTATTAAAAGTGTCAGTTAGTATTTAAAATGTTAATAACAAGAACTTTATCATTTTATAATAACAAAATTAATTTTTGACTTGCAATAAAATATTACAATATGGGTTTCAATTTTTGAAAATTGCCTGTATTATCATATGCTTGAATCTTTGGTGGTATATTTTTACTGACTGGAATAGTTTACATGTACTACTATATAGTTAAATTATTACCAGATAAGTGGCGCTAAAATCAGAGTAAATATTTCACCATTTCACTTTGCCCCGCTATTTCACTTAGCCCCATGTTCCACTATTTAAAGCGACTTAAATTTCTGGCTTCCACTGTGATAATTTTTTTTTTGCAACCTTAGCTTAAACAGGAATATTCATTACGAAAAACAGTATTACAAGTTCATTTCTTCATTTTTATTAAAAAAAAACATTATGGAGATTAAAAACCTATTTTTGAAGAAAGAAATATGTTCTTTCTAATGGCACTCACAAAAAGAAGATGCAAGGTGACAAAAGTGAGCGGCATTGCATTGAAAATAGGCTAGTTTTTCATGTGAACGATTTTGATAGTCACTTTGAATGACACTATCTTTTTACTTACGCTTTGTAACTGTAACATATCAAAAGAAGTATTTTGACAATAGAATTACAAAATACGAGCAATTGATTTTTTTTTCAGAATTTATGACAGCTTAAAATCTATGAAGAAATTTCTCCACTACGTTTTTTCACAAATTTGCATGCGTGGTACAAAAAACCTTATGAGTTCAAACTCAGAAAAATACTAGAACGTGACAAAGGCCAAACGTACTTTAAGCTCCCAAAATGTCAGGCTTCCAGTGCGAAAAAAAATTCTGCGTCCTTAGCCTAAACATGGCAATTCGTTTCACTAACTTTTTACCAAGTTATTATTTAGTATAATATCATGCAGTAACAACAACAGCTTTTAAACGTCTGGGAATAGATTTCATTGCTTTTTCTTTCTTTTTTTGTGCAATTTCTGAGTAAGTGTTTAGCCGCACTACGAGTCTTACTGATTCTAGTTCGCTTTTCGTTTCAATAGTGTATTTTCGTAATCTAGCCACCAGATATCTCCAAATATGTTCCATTAAGTTTAAATCTAGCGATTGAGGAGATATTTCTAAGCTTAAGGACAAATTTTGAGGCACAAAAAGCGAACGTGTGCTTCTTATCGTTATCTTGATAAAAAACAAAGTTGTTTCCGATTACCAAATTTTGGGCTAATAGTTTAAAATTGTTTTTAAAAATATTTAAATGAACAACATAATTCATTATTTCATCAAAAAATTCCAAATTTCCAAGTCCTGATGCTGAGATGCACCCTCACACAAGAACGCCTTCACCGTATTGATTAACTGATCCAACTAAGTTCTTAAAATTAAATTCCTCATTTTTTTCTTCCATTTACAATTATAAAACAATTTAACCCAAAATGTTGAATTTATTTTCATCTATAAGTAAGACGTTGTTCCAAAACATTTTGAGCTTATTTATCATTGATTTTACGACGGAAAGCGTAAGCTTACTGTTTTTCACACGAACAAGAAAATTTCTGCGGGAAGAAGTCCCATTTAATCCAGCTAACCAGATACTTGGCGAACAATTTTAGGTTAAAATTAAACGAAAAATGTTTCATTCAATTCTGCAGAAACTTTTTCAGTTCTGAAATGTGTATTTTTCATATTTTTTTTTAACTGTAAACCTCCGATCACGCTTTGTTAACTTTGCCAGTTGACCTTTTCTTACCTTGTTTTCGATCCGATTCTTGTCTTAAAAGCATTTTATCAAGCACTTCACCATAGAATGGTATAGATTAACCAATTTAGAGACATTTCAAACCAATTTACGGCTTTTGTGAGGGGAAAAATTCAAATTTCGAATCGTGTTTGTTGTTTCCTACGCTTACCTGCCATTTTAAAATAATAAGTAGAATATTAGGGAATAAATACACAAAATATTAAAGGCAAATGACTTTACAGTATCATTACAATGCAAAAATAATGAAAAAAACCATATATGACAACTTTAATTATGAATTTATTCGAAACTATTTCAGTGTATGACGACTTTTGTGGCGTATTTTTTCTCTGTCTCTTCGTTTTTGGACAAATTTCAAAAATAAAATCTGGCAATATTTTGAAAAAAAAAAAAAACTACTGGGTTTTATTCAGAATGGCATAGGAATGGTGTGAAAAAAAAATTGGTCTTCATATTCGAATTCAGTTTTGCGTTATTTTGGTTTTAATACAAAATTTCAAGGTGTACGAACACTTTTGGGAGCCATTGTATTTTAAAACTATGCGCATTCCGTTTCAGAAATTTTATTATAATTTCAATTTTTTAAAACTTCAAAGGTGCTCCTCTCTCGGTTAGTCTCTTTTACGAACCACTAATTTGAAGGAACAGTATTAAAAAAATTTAATTCTGAAGCCATTAAATCATTGGGAAAAGTTTCTGTTTTGGCACTTGTAATGCAGGGGTAATATTTTTACATTTCTTGCAGCACTTTCAGTACATTAAAAAAAAAATGAGAACATGCGTTGTGAGTCTGAAAACATATTCATTACTTTTTCAGTCAGTTACCTGCAGTTACAGGAACTATTGGCTTCCTTAAGATGTCTTCCACCTCCAGCTCAGTCACTTCCTATTCCGGGCTGATGAGTGCTAATAAGAACGAAACTGCAGTCATCGGGTGGAATGACTGAGCTATCGGTGCATTTCATGTATTCATTATGTGTTTTCTTTACTTGCATATTCGTATAGATAATTTTGGTATTTATGTTTTTAGAAACCGGATTGAGATGTATCTAGACCTCTCTGTGTGTGTGTGAAAGTTCTTAAATATTTATGCATTGAATATTTTAATTTCTTAAAAGCTTTTTTTTTCTGTTTTGTTGCATGTATACAGTGTAAATTAATCAAGTCTTCGCAATACTGAAAATCTAATGAGCTGAAGTTTTACCGGTTGGGCGTTAGTCAACTCTGATTTTTCAAACTTTTCGATGAAGGTATTTTAGTGATATAACTCTTTTGACTTTTTTATTTCAATGTATCATTAGGAACGTAAGATAGATTTGTATTCATTGGAAAATAACAATGTGAGTCTGAAAACAATGTAACTGACATGCTGTGTTTTTCGCGATAAAACATTGAACCTGAAAGTGTAATGCGGACAAATGAAATACCAACCAAGAACTGACTAGAATAGTTTTCAACAGCAATTCCAACAAGACAAATGGAAGCAACAAATTGGTAAATAAATAAATTCTCGAAAGAAGCAATAAAAAAGTAGAAGAAAAAACTACATCCAATACAGGAAAAAGAAAATAACAAGAAGATCATTTAGAAGGAACAAAACTAAACTGACATAAAAAAGGAGATTTCAAAACAAATCAGGAAAATCGATAACCCCCCTTTTTTATTATTATTTTTAAGAATGTCAGTTGATCCCCTATTAAAAAGAATGATTTTTGCAAATGTTTTTGCTTTCTAGCTCAACTTTTGTACAGAGGCTAAAAATTATTCTACAATTCCAAGAAGTTATTATGACAAAATAAAACTGGTAGAATTGCCGTTTTATATTCTGATATATTAATTCTATATACAACAAACTCCTACAAAAATATCAATCTTATAGTGTGTAACAGGAAGTATCCAACGTTGTTTAGCACAGATAAACAAATAACAGAATACACTTTTTTCGGGGTTTCAAGGAACCCCTTTTTCAGTTCAAAGGTGTGAGCTTCTGGATATAAAGACACCCAGTAAAAGCAGTCTAGAAGCTCACACCTTTGAATGCTTTTACTGGGTGTCTTTACATTTTGAAGCTCATACCTTTGACTTGAAAAAGGAGTTCCTTGAAACCTCGAAACACGTGTATTCTGTAATCTGTTTATTTGTGCTAAACAACGTTGGATACTTCCTGGTATTTCTCGGCACAAAGGTGTTTATTTATTGCTTATAGTATGTGTTTAAGTGGAGAGCATTTATAGTTAAATAGAGTAGTCATAGGTGAAGTATTTACAGCTTTTCTTACAGGGCACATCAAATATAAAACGGATTTATTATTATTATTATTATTATTACTATTTTTTCATCAACCAATAAAAAAAAAATATACATAAGCAATCGTTTTTCTACATAAAGCCTTTTTTTTGAAACACGTTTTTTCTACCTTATTGCCAAGTTTTTGATGACGTCGCGGTTGAGAAAGAAGTGGGACGCGTGTAGAACCAGTTGAGGACGAACGCCACTACATTTAAATCATCTTTAAATTGTTATCAACCAAGACCAGTTTAGATGGTACAAATAAATGGTAGTAACAGGTAGTGATGTTCCAATCTATTTTTCTGAGGGTATACCCCCAATATTCAATGACGCACAATGTGTGTATGCGATCATATACGTAATACACTCTTTGACCAAGAGTATTGGGACACTTTTAAAAATTCACATTTTTAAAAGTGTCCCAAAAGGATTTATCGAGAAATAAAAGACCAATTGCTTTGTAACTTTTGACACATAGAAGGTGTGTTTTAGCTGTCATTTTCCATTGAAAGTTATATCACCCATGCATTTAGGGGACAAGCAACAAATTGAGGAAATCAAAAATGTTTTTTAATCATCGTTCATCGTAAATAGCTGAGAATAAGCTGTAAATTTCAGAAATTAGGAACCTTACTATGTACAATCATTTTACGTACTTTCGAGAAAATATCACTGATATTCATGAAGAAATGAGCATTTCTTTCAGAACTACGAATTTTATTTGAAAGTTTTTGGCTCATAACGCGTAAAGTTTTCCATCAAAGCTTACTAAACTTTCAAAAAACGTGACAACACACACGAGAATATAATATTAAAATTTGAAATTAAAATGTTGAAAATTTGATGAAGTATGAACATTTAAAGCAATTAATTTTTCTCTGCACATGCGCGAAAGATAGCAATTTATAACTTTCATAGTCTAAACCCCAACCACATTTTCCCACTCATAATAAAATTTCAGTTCAATAACTTAAAAATTCAAAAAGTTATCAGCGTTCTAATAAGCTGAACGTGAATAGCTCTTGGGCAGACTACGAATGGTGAAGGATCGTTTGCAAATAATCTGTTTTATCAAGAATCACACTCAGCGATTGCAAACAAATGTTGCAAATTTGTGAACGACCCCTACCAAGTTCTCGCCTACCCAAGAACTATTCAAATTCGACTCAATATATCTGTGATGACGTTCTGAATTTTTAAGATATTGAACTAGAATTTCATTATGAGTTGGAAAATCTAGTTGGGTTTCGGATTATGAAAGTTATAAATTGATAGCCACAAAATGTCTATTCAGGTTTTATTCTCACCAATTCATCTTAAATGATAAGTGTAGGATGTATTTACTCACTTGTTTCTTTATTAATGCGTGAGCAGTAGTTGTCTTGCCCCGTTACGGACGCTTGTTACGAGTCGCGGATCAGAAAGTTACGATATGTAAACATCGAAGAATGAATGAATCTTAAGTACGTATGTCCCGCGTGACGTGATGCATCGTGCGATGTAAGATAAAGGGTGTTTTATTTAGAAGTAAGGAACTTTAGGTTCAAATAAAACACAGTTAAATGTTGTTAATTGCCATGAATGTTGCTTTATTCGAAAGATGATTCTTTGCCATTTTATTTAAATATGGTTTCTGACATATGACCACCTCGGCTGGCTCGGAGAAAGTCCAATAGGAAATTCCAATTTTCTTACTTTTTGCAGCAATAGAGGCCGTATGTCAGTGATAAGGTGGTGAATTTTCTCTTCCAAGACGTCAATCCTCTGAGGCTTATCGGTGTAGACCAGAAGACTTCAAATAGCCCCACAAAAAGTAGTACAGCAGTGTTAAATCGCGTGATCTTGCAGGCTAATTCATGAGTCCATTACGCGAAATTATTCATTCACCGATCGTTTCTTTCAATAAATCAATTGTGACACGCGCTGTGTGGCATGTTGCACCGCCTTGTTGTCTATTCATAATGAAATGGCAATCCAAACTGAACACAAAACAAGTGACAGCTATCAAAATGACACACATATCAAACAGTGTTGCCAACTTAAAGTTCTATACCTCTAAAAAAAACACCCTTTATAAGGTGTAAGAATTGAGGCGGAATCACATCTGCTCGCGTTTTTCATCCCTTCGGCTGTAGATAGTCGTTCTTCGACGAACGCTCGCTTATTGAAGCGGCGTCCGGAACTTAGCATAGGAAAATGGCTGTTCATTTTTGCCATGAGGATTAGGAAATTAATTTTTTTGAAACATATTTAGGAAACTTAAGTTAGTTGCAGGCTTTTGAAACATGTTAAGATTATTTTACTATTTACAGAAGTCATATACTTTACAGTTTTTAATTATTATATTGCTCAATAAAATGAAGTTAGTTTTAGTTGACTTATGTTACTTCAATCTTTGATGAAACTTTCACATATGACTAGAAGGCATCTGCTATCCTGTGGAGTTGACTCTATTTTTAGAATTACAAGAGTTTAGCTCGCGTGTTAGGCAATTATAAATTGCTATCTTTCACGCAGAGAAAGTTTAATTGCTTTAAATTTTCATATTTTATCAAATTTTCAACATTTTACTTTCTAATTTTAATATTATACTTCTCTTGTGTGCTGTCACGTTTTCTGAAAGTTTAGTAAGATTTGATGGAAAACTTTACGCGATATTAGCCAAAAACCTTCAAATAAAATTCGTAGTTCTGAAAGAAATGCTTAGATCTTCATGAATATCAGTGATATTTTCTCCAAAGTACGTACAAAAATTGACATAGTAAGGTAACTAATTTCTGAAATTTACAGCTTGCTCTAAATGAATTACGATGATCGATGATCAAAAAACATTTTTGTTTTCCTCAAATTGTTGCTGGTCCCCTAAATGCATGGATGGTGTAACTTTTAATGGAAAATGACAGCTAAAAATTACCTTTTATGCGACAAAAGTTACAAAGCAATTAGTCTTTCATTTCTGGAGAAATCTTTTAAAATGTGAGTTTTTGAAAGTGGTCTAATGCTTTTGGTCATATAGTGTATGACATTATATGAAAATACCCTATGGGAACACCACTGGTTACACGGCGATAAATATGGAATCTTCGGAGTTGTTTCTAGAGATGTACGAAGAAATTTTTCCAAGTTTTTTTTTAAAGATAAGATAAGATAAGATTTCATTAACAAAACAGTCATACATAACAGTAATCAAAATAAAATAAAGTAAAGTTAAAACATACAAATTACAAAACATAAATTACAAACGTCATAACAAAACATTAAGAAAATGTTGATTATAGTTCAGCATGAGTTAGTAGTAAATTCAACACTAAAGAGCGCCAAATTTATTTTCCCGCTTCAAAACGGCAGTTTTCGGCTTTACGTATCGGAAAACTACGAATGACTTCGCATATCACTTGCCGTCTTCGCGTGTTGCGATTGCCTGTGCTTCATCTAAAAGGCAACAGTATTAACCTGTATTAGTTGTCCTGTTACAAAAGGCAACAATTTTGCATACAGTGCTTATTCGCGAACTTCTTTCATCACGGTCGTCTTCTACAGCTTCTCTTCCTGCCATACTATTAGACATATATTTATATTTTAAATGATTAAACAATTTTTCATGTGCACGCGGTTCATAGTGAAATAGTTCGTTCATTTTCTTATTTATTCACCAATTAATTCGAGTAAATTCCTCCATTTATTAATTTACTTATTTATGCATTTCTTGTTTTCATTCTCTCATTTATTTTAATTTATCTCAATTATTTCTCATTATTAATTAATTAGGTTATTTATTTGTTCCATTATTGATTTATTTTATATTCATTTGTTCATTGAATCTTTTATTTTTTCATTCACTTGATGAAAAACGTTCCTAATAATAAAAAAATAATCAATTTTTCAGAAAAAAATACTTAGTTTTTCTCTTTAACGCATACGAAGAACGAAACACACCGAACATTTTCCACGTTTTTTTTTTTTCTTTTAAAATTGCCAATTAAGCTGGCAATCATGAAAATTTTTTAATGCAAGTTTTACTGCAAAATACATAGCCCTTTCTTTATGTACAGTAATTTTCAGAAAAAAAATCCAGATCTTTTTACTTGAAAAGGTACTTAAGTACTTATCTTATCTTAACTACTTACGGTAACCATTTGCTCCACAATCCTCTATAAAGTAACAGAAGGCACACTGTAGTAGTAGAAGTAACACTTTATTTGTGCTTATACTTACATTCCTCTACTTTATGCTACTCCTTACAGTCATTTTACCTGATCTTTAGAATACTCCTAGTCAATGACACTCAAAAAATAAACAATGAAATAAAATAAAACAAATTTTAAAAAATGAAAAATATTCTTTAATGGTAAAGAAAAAAAAAGGATTTTGTAAAATGTCAGTCTCTTTTTTTAACAAGCATCTTCTGATAGAGAGGAAGGTTTTTATGCTGATTAAAATAAAAACACTAGATATTTTTTTCCGCGACATTTTAAATGGTATCTTGAACATTTCCAGAAACTTCTTTTCTCGAAGGGATGATATTTTAAGACGTAATTGCAATGGCAAATCGGAAGGGAAAAAAGTCTAAAATGAAAATCTTTAATGTGCTTTTCGCTATTTCTCACAATTTCATCTCCTGGCGCAAGGATATCGAAAAGTAAAAAAAAAGTTGAGTTGGGAAGAACATAAATGAAAAATAGTATGGACTCCTAGGGTAGGTGAAGATACTTCCCTATTGCTTCCATGTTTTCGACGTTACACAAAAGGGGAACATATTGGAATCCTGTCAAAGCCCGAGGTGAACAGGGGGAAGATGGTATTTGAAAGATATTCCGAAGCCAAATTGAGCTGTAAATCTTCCTCTGTACGCGACAAATCTTCTTTTTTACTGTTCTTTGTTTTATTTCGTTGAAAAGGAAGGAAAGTGTACTTTTAACAGGAAAAAAACTTTCTCTTCAGAGTTTCCAATCCTTTCTTTCTTTCTCTCCATCAAAACATAATTAAAACTTAGGTTTTTTTTTCCTTTTTTTCTTTCCAAAACAGGATTTCAACAGGAACTATGATATTGCAATAGAGTCATGGAAGAGAGATTAAGTATACCAAATTCCATCGTTTAGCTATTTTTTCAAACAAATATAAATGCTGAAAGGACTTTAAAGGCGTAGTCAAACTAAGTTTGAATTCAGGTTACATTTCTTTCAACCTTGCTCCTTCTTTAAGGAATATATTTTTTAACAAACAATTTATAAGGTTGTATTTGTAATCTAATAACAAAAACACTTTAAAATACACCACTTGCTATTTTGGCTCGATACAAAATGGCACGCACAAGATGTCTTAACAACATAACAGAAGAGAGGTTAAGTAAGCTGCATTTTCTACTGTTAAAAAAAAAATCTGAAATGTCACTGATTGCTTCCAGGTAATGTTTCGAGATTTCAAATGTTTATACCAGTTTCCTGTAAAAAGCAAGTATTTTTACGAAAACGTTCCCTGAACCGTAACTAGTTTCATGAACGCCGATTTTCACTGGGATGAAAAACACTTTTAACTGCATGTGTAAAAATGTATTATGCTTCTTAATTAGGTGTTTCTCTTTCCGCTTAGTAACGGCCCCTCTGGATTGACTAAACTTCAATCAAGGGCGAAGTCACGTGCGGGACATCCAAAGTCAACCTCTTGTTACTTGCTAATGAATTATTGCTCTATTAATATATTAATGCTAAAATAAATTGTAGATTTTGAGAGTAAAGCTTCCAATGTAAATGAAACATATCTCATTTATTAAGAAAAATAGTTGAAACCATTGAAAAATTATGTAATGGGCAATTCCACGAATACGTAGTCACTTTGTCCCACACGTGACGGCTCATAAATTTCATTAAAAAGTAATTATTTTAAAAGAAATGACGAAATAAGGCTTAAGAAATCACGCACTCGTTTGTAATTTGTTTAGCAATGATTTTTTTTTTAAAATCACCCGTTTGAATTATTTTTTTAAATGAAATATATGAGGCGCTACGTTCGAGACAAAATTACCGTTTTCCGTGGAATGGCCCTAAAAGAGTTTTAAAGAAATCGAGAAATACCGTTGTTCAGAAAAGTAAAAGAACATATTACAACGTTAAATAGCGTATTTAGAGAACTATATTCAGGTGTTTTGGAGTGACAAGAAACACCTTTTTCAATGCAACAGAGCAGGGCCGCTGAGAATCCGGGCAATCACCTAGTCAGTTTGGTCACCGGGCCTCTTATCTTTATAAAACTTCTAAAACGCATACTACTGCAATTCCAAGCCTCACCCCCCCCCCCCTCATGCAAAATAAGTTAGTTAGCAAATTTGTGCCGTTGTAATATTTTCTTTTTAATAAAATGGTCTTCATTATGTTATGTAATAGTTTTCCTATTATTATTATTATTTTGCTGCAGGTAATTTTAAATATGAGGAGAACAAGAAAATTACAAAATTGACATATCAACGTTTTAACGTTTAACAATTTTAACATTTCGTACTATCCCAGTGAGAAATATTTTGTAATGAAACTATCTATAATTATTTTACATTTGAATTTTATACTTCCATGTATTTCTTTTGTCCATCTTGCTCTCTCATTCTTATTTATAACCAATTTTGATGTGATAAAATTGTCCTACTTGTGAGCGTGTATTAATCCGTATCTTACTTTCAGTAGCACTTCTTAATGTTTCTTGGATTTGCTCATGTTGACCATCATTCATAATCAGCGATCTCAACCCCAACATAACTTCGATTACTTGTCTTTTTGTACAATTTAGTCCTCCCTCATTTACTACAAGGAAAAAAAATATTCATCATTTCTTCATGTCACTTTTCTTATTGGCTATTCTTTGGGAACGATCATTGTATTTGTTTGGTCTTCCGGCCTGGTAAATTTTTTCTTGTGTTTTTCTGCAATGAGAGAGAAAATAAAAATATCAGATAGATTAGTGAAGAGACCATAAAAATACTCTCAGCATTAATGGTTTAAGTGCTCCCAACAAGAGTCTAGCTCCCAAGAGATCGCATTTAGCAGTTTTGTATTGTTTTTTTTTTCAATGATTTTCCTTAAAGGCAGAGAAAGTGAATTTTTATGAAAGAATACTGGTGTTTTCAAAGGTAACTAACGTGATATATTTTTACAAAATAGAGTTTGAATCTAAACAGCTTCATTTTTATATATTAAGTAAAAATAACAAATAGTGTTTTTTAATATTGCATTTAAATATTTTATATAAAACGTAACCTTAATGTTTTTTTTGTCAATAATATGTTTAATTATTTTACAAATTAGTCAAATACTATCCACAAATTCGTAATAGTTTTTTTCACAAAATGCTGTCAATGTAAGCAAATACATACTTTCAGATGTAAACATAGGAGTTTTGTAATAAGTGCAGTGGTTTTTTTTTTTTTTTTTTTGAAAGAACTAGTTTGCATGTACCTAAAATCATTTGAAAATAATTTTTTTATCTCAGGAAAGCATAATTCATTAATTATCTTCCATACATGAAAAAATAATTAAAGTTTCAAAAGTGTCACAAAATACCTGGTGCAGTGAAAAAAAATCATAGTTGTTGTTAATCGTATTCAAAAGGAAATGTAATATTTTCATCAAAATAATTGTTTTTCGAAAACGTGTAAAACTTTTGCTTACAAAGTTATAATTCCGTAATGCTTCCAAATTTTTCAGGTGGTAATTTAAAGAATTATCTGTCATTTAACAAGAATTGACATCAAATATGTATGCTAATCTATGTCAATTTAATGTCTTTATATATTTTTTTCCTAGTTTCTACTAAAGCGTATGTATTTTTGTTTTAAACGTAAAAATTTATTTTTGCTGCGTGAAATATATTTTTTGTAAATTCGTATATGAGGTAGTCAGAAACTAGTGATGTAAGTGCTAAAATTGAAACTTTGGAGACAACCAGCACCAAAGGTAGGTGAACCTATCCTCCGTTTTGGAGCAATATATGGTACAAGTAGCCCTAGTAGGTGCTGCTATACAGCATGATTTAGAAAAAAAATCAATGAAAGCCTACAGTAAAACATGTAAAGTTGACCACCTTTCTAAGTTGACCGCTATTTTCAGGCACAGAATTAGACCTATGTCATATAATTCAACCTCTATAAGTTAACCACCTGTTTAAGTTGACCACTAAAGTAGTGCACCGCAAGTGGTCAACTTACACAGGTTTCACTACCTACATTCGGAACTTTACGTTTTACTCAAAACTTGAAAATGTCCACTATTACCTCTTTGCTTCTCTCACTGCCTCGGATATTCTCATTAACACATCCAGAGATAGCGCACTATTGCTTGCATCTAATACATAAATGTAGTTTCAAACTAAAAAAATGTGCTTAACGTTATTTGCGGGCCCGGACATGATTAAGTCTGCTTATAAAATGACTGAATACTTTTACCTTATATTATTCGCAGACGTTAAAACTACCATTTTATTAAATTGTATTTTATAGCTCAAATATACTTATACAGAAGCAAAAAAGCTTGAGATATCGTTACTCAACTTCAGACAATCGTGACTCAAAAGTAAGATAAATATGTCTTCCTATAACACTTTAATAAAAAAGAAATATTTTTGAAGGTGTCTAGAAATCATACATTTTTTTTTTCATCTTTGATAAAATAAAAGCAAAACTGAGTAGGTTAAGGTATGACATTAGAAAAATGCTCACGACATCGATACATTAAGTGTCAACAGGCGAGCAGTACCCAAAGGACTTCTGATCGCTTCTATGTATCACTCTTTTTCAGAATCGAAAAATGTTTTTTTAAGCTTATTTTGTTTCACATTTTTATATTTCTGTTTTTTTCTAAACGAATATTATTCATAAAGATTTTGACATTTTTTCTTAGTTTTTGGGTGAGTAATAATTAAACTATGATATTATTTTTTCTTACTCAACTCTTGTACGGTTTTAGTCTCTTTTTTTTTTCCGGAAGAATGAAATATAAAAAATAAAGAGAAAAAGAGATAACTTGGATTTAAAATATATATATATATATATATATATATATATATATATATATATATATATATATATATATATATATATATATATCGGATTAATTTTGCTGTAGAGAACAAATAAAGAAGCAAACTATCATTTAAGGTAGTCAGTGCATTATTTAAATGTTATATGTGATTTACAATGAATAGCAAAACTTATATAGCTTGATGGCTCAGTTATTTCTTTTCTTTTGTTACATTGAACTTAAATGGGTTTTAATTTATTGAATTACTTCAATAATTTTGAAACAAAGTTGTTCAGTTTATTGAATAACTTTGTTTGTTCGATAAATGTAGTATTTTGTCTGATCATAGAGTTTAAGTGAGTTAAAATGTATTAACATTAAAGGAAATCATCAGCTATTACTGCTTTTGATTTTCGGGAGTCATTTTATTTCTGACAATAAAAATCAAAACGGCATACCTAATGAGATAAAAAGTGTCGGTAAAGAAGGAATGTAATAGTACCTTTTTCATTCAACATAATATTGTATATTTGTAAAAAATAAATTAAAATAACTACATTTTGAATAAATACAGTTTTTTCAAATTAGGTAGATATTTTAAGGATGTATAATGAAGCAGTTAAAAAAGTTTAAAATAACCTTAAAACAACCTGTGCTGTTTCAGTTGCATTTCAGAAACTAGCAACTAATTATCTCTTTTACGTACAAGAACATTATAAATGCTGCAAGTTCTGGCAATGTAACCTTCTAAGAGACATTTTTGAATTTCGCCTTTCAGCATCTTAAATGTACTTGCATTTCTTTTTTTTTTCTCAAAAACGTCAAAATGACAGCTGCCCACTTTTTTAGGTATAACCCCTTAGTTTTGGTTTAAAAAAAATCAATATTCTTGAAAACTTTATACTATTACATAACACGATTATTTAGGAAAAGTCAAGAAAGGATTAAACTTTTTATGAAAATACAGAGTAGTAGTTAGCAAAAAGTTTCTTTGGGGTCAAAATAACTCATCCCATAATTCTAGTGTTAAAAGTATAGATTTCAATCAAAAAAGCCTTGTTATATTTACATAGTTATGTTTCTATAAGAAACGTACTGCAATACTAATTTGCTGAACCATAAACAGTTTATTCCTAAAATTATTTTTTTCAATGATAAGCGAAAGGTTATTACCCTTTTGAATGACTTTTTGAAAAACATACATTCTTTTTCGGCTGTTCTAAAAATGGTGAAAATTAAAAAAAAAAAAAGGAAACAACTAACTCATATAATTGGAAAATTCATTGATTAAAATGACCGGAGTACAAAAGATAAGTGCAACGTGCAACGATGAGTTAAGTGAAAAAATAAAGAATGTTTTTTGTATTTTTAATTTTTTTTGCAAGTTATCAATCATGAGCTTTAAAAAGAAAGCCTTTGATAGCGGAAGAGCTTAAATGCAAGTCCAAAATATATTAATTTTGTCGATGTTAATTTACTTTGTATCTGTTTTTTACCAAACAAACTGTGACCTTTATTTATAGCAGATGTTATTGATAGGTGTATGTATCTGTTTTTAATCTCAATTTGAAAAGTTGATGAGAAGAGTTGTAACTGTCACTCTTTATGCCTAGCAAATTTTATGGTAATCTAACTTAATCCACTCAGGTACACATATGTGTATATTTCTTTTCATTTTTTTTTTCTTTTTCTTGTTTCAAAGGAATTCGGGTAGCAGAAACATGTTCAGTGTTGTAAAATTTGACGTTTTCGGCATTATTACTTAAATCTAAAAATTATTATTTTTTGCAACCCTTTTTTGCACAGTAAAATACATGAAATGCATGTTAAACATTTTAAATACATACTAGAACACCGCCTGCATCGTCTATTGGTCAGAGAAGTCTGACTGCGACAGGATAGTCCGGGTTCGAATCCCGGCTCGGACATGGACGTACTTTATTCTCCATATCTTCTCCTTTCTTTGTGTGAATGTGTTGTAAATGGTTGCCTAACCTATAAACGGGTCCTTATGGCATGTGTGTGCTGTGGAAGTCGGACGGTACAGTTGGAAAAGTGAATCAGCGCATCCTAAGTTGCCAACCTGGTTGGTACACGACAACAACATACTAGAACGGTAGTCAGTATCATACCCATCTCTGGAAACGCACCGTTTTTTCACTTAATGAGTAAAAAATGTCAAGTATAAAAATGTAAAGCAACTTGATGGTGGTTTTATTTAAAATCATCTCAAAAGTTGCGTAGTTAGTTAAGGTATGGAAAAGTTATATGCAATGTACGCATATGTATTGTAATTCAAACTGCTCCACTGAATACAATTGTTATTTATCAGTAATCATGAATTTAATCATAAATTGAGAAAAAGGTACATCTGTCTGTACATAAAAAGCGTGATTGATACTCATTCATCTTATTAGTAAAGCAAAATCAAATGATGACGGGTATTACAAAAAAAAAAAAAAAAAAACATTTTTTTCTCAATTTTCAGTAGGAAAAATGATTGAGACATAGTTATAAAAAAACTAGGATGAGCAAAAGGTTAAGTTGTGCTTGGCAAATACACGTCAGAAAGAGTACATAACATTAAAAACTTTAATTCAGCTTCATATGCGCATGGTGAAACTTTTTTAATCCCTTCAACATTTTAAGTAAATGGAAATTTAAATCCGATTTTTTTTAAATAAATACAGTTTTAAAGGTTTTTATTTTATACACTGCAAAAAATAATTGTTGTTTTTTATAGTAACATACTGCTTTTTCCTACAGTTTAATACTGCTCTGCCAAATAACATAGAAAAACTGTAAAAATATTTTAGATTGCGCAAAACGATGCGCAAAAGGTGTTTCTTTCATACGGGAACAGAAACTAATGAATTCAAGATATTGGCAGCCATGTTTTTTGATGATTCGGGTGTGCTGAGGCAGGACTGCTCAACTGTAATCCAAGTTAAAGGTAAGTGCTGGTTATATTATTCATTCCCTTTTCCTCAAAATATAGTTTTCTTTATCATCGAGAATGTATGTATAATAACAGTTTATTTTGAAATCGCAATTCGTATCCCAATATTCGTTGATGCTGACTTTGCAATTTCTTATAGTTGCTAAGTTGCAGCGATTGCTTTCTAGCAAAAATCTGAGTAGTTGTTGTGATTCTGAATATTTAACTGCACGTGTAATAGTTTTTAAACATTTTCTGAAACTCAAATTTTATTTAAAAATAAATCAATTCCTTTCTTGATCGTATTTAAAGTTATTAGAACATTAAACTTTATGTACGATTACATTTTGTGTTATATACTATGTCCGTACTTTATTAACTAACTTTTACTAAATTTAAATTTTTATGTTCTCTAGTGAATTTTTAGCATATCGAGATTGACTTCTTTCTTCTGTTTTTTTTCCTTTCTTATGTTCAAATTTAAATTCTTTAACATTTTGCATTTAAACATTTTATTGAAAAACTTTACATCAGTAGCTTTTATATTCTGTACATAGTTCGATGAATAAAATGTAAATAAATAAAATAACAACATGACAGAGAGACATGCAAACAGTATACAATTTACTGATATTTTTTGTTGAAGAATTTGACACTGTGGAAATACAATACTCTGATGTCTGAACGACTCAAAATTCTCTGAAATCTGGAGCCAGCTTTCATACTTATCGGTCGAAAGTAAAATAATAATAATTAAAAAAATCATCAATAAAGAACTCAAAAAAAAAAATAAATAAATAAATAAATAAATAAATAATAAATAAATAAATAAAAAACTTAAAAATAAGCATCTTAAAATACAAACACGAAACCCTTGTGTTTTAAAAGTTTTATATTTGCGTCAGGAGGAAATTAAAGTTTTACTTCAGGAAAATTGCACTAGTACCATTGAGACTTGTGAACGTAAAAATAATTTTAGAAACTATATTTAAAGGCACTCGATTTGAGGTCACGGGAAGTCTCTATGACCTCCCCAAAAATGCCATATTGGAAAAATTTTGTCTGGCTATTCGGCAAATTTGGGGACATAATTGTAATGTTGCAATTTTTTAATTTTCGAATGACCAAATTTCATTAGATATTGTACTTAATTGTGCGTACTTAATGTGTGCATTCACCAGTATTTTATTAATCGGCAAATATTTAAGTTCCATTTGGCAAATTGAGATTATACGTCTTCCCAACATATTTAAGTTCAGGCCGTACCTGGCTATATTTTAAAACTTCGGCTTTTCATTTCTGATCTGGCAGTGTTTCGTTCTCGTCAAAATTACAGCTTTTAAATTTAAAGTAGAATATTTACATTATTATGCATTGTTTGTCATATTTTATTGGCTTTGAAGGACATGCTCATTTAGAAAAGTAGATGCTCGAGAACTACAGTAGAATTTGAAACTCTTATAAACTTGAAACTCATCAGTTTCCTTACATTTTAACTTTTAGAACACTTTGAGTCTTAAATTTTGGCATCAACATGTTCAGGATGAAGACAAAAAGTATATTATAAATAATGAAAAGTGCGATTCTGTACTTCACTGTCTTTCACTGCTTATCAAAAGTAAAAATATGTCAGATTGTTATCCGTGTAAAATGAAAAAATCGGAGAATTTCGTTTAAACCTGTAACGGAGATTTAAGCCAACGCGGGGTAAGATCTTTTGCATTTGAATACGATGGGTTCCTTAGCAGTTGAGTTCTTTAAAGGGGGGGGGGGGGAATTATTTTCACAATAATAGACGATTTTTCAAGAAAGTCTTCAGTTTATTTCTTTAAGAAGAAAAGTGAGGTTTAAGAACACTTTGTCAGGTTTAAAAGATAAGAGAGATTTGTGGCAAAGCTCCGATAACGGAAAGGAATTTCTGAACTCCCGGTTTGAAATTTACCTTAGCGACCAAAGCATAAGAATCGAAAAAACCAACAAATCCTCTAGTTAACAAAGTAGCGTCATAGAACACTATAAGTTAACATTAATGAATGGAAACTTTTAAATGAATCGAATGTGCTTCAGCAGTTTTGAGCCGAAGCAGCTATGTACTTCCACTGCTTACGGACTAGAGTGGTTTTAAAAGGAAAAACCAAACCCTTTTTTGAGCTTTTTGGGGGAAGAAAGCCATCTATTAAACAAAACCTATTTTGAGCTATTTGTGGCGAAGAAAGCCATCTATTAAACACTCCCTGGTTTTTTTTTTTGGCTGCATTTCGTATATTGGACTTCCAAAAGAGAAAATAAACAAATTGGATATGAGAACTAAACAAGGAGTCATGGTAGGATATGCGTTTCATACGAAAGATTACAGAATTTGGGATCTCAAAAATCGCGAAGTGACAGAAACGCTGAATGTTAAATTCGATAAAAATAAATTCTGGGCGAACCTCCCCCCCCCCCCCCCCCCCCAGAAACGAGAAACAGAGGGGACAGTTTTATTTCACTACTGAGTAAATCTGAAGTAGAAGAAGAATATACTGAAAATCATAAAATAACATGTTGAGAATAAAATGGGTTAAAGAAAGTCCAAGGCAAAATAAATAATGCAGGGATAAGTATTATTCTATTAACACGACGGTTCTAAAGTCCGAATCGTGAAGCCGAGGTTTATTGTTCTGAAAATCACATTGAATATGTTACAAAATATTTTAATTTCACTTGTGATGATAATTCAAGAAAAGTATAGGATTTTTATGAAGATAGGAGGGATAATTCAAGTATGCTAGAAGCTAACATTTCCGAGATTTAAAATTGGCAAAACGGAATGGCTCAAGAAATTCAGGTGATATGAGAAAAAAACGTTCACGTATTGGTTCCACTGAATGAAAGTTTTAGAAAGAAAAAAGGGTACAGATGTTTTTTTTTATTTAAAAACAAATGAGCAGGATGAAATAATGCGCTTCAAGACCAGACTGGTAATTTGAAATACCCACCAGGTGACGGGGGGGGGGGGGACTTTTCGCAAGTGTTCTCTCTAGTAATTTCCTTTCCTTTGATTGAAGCTTTCTTTTGAATTTTTGTGTATAAGCTACATTGAGTCCATTTCCATGTAGATGTTTGCAATGCGTATCTATATGCGGATGTAAAAGAGGAGATTTGTGAGACAACCTAAAAGGTTTGTCCATCCCTGAAATCTAAATTTTGTCTGTAAATTGAATAAATCATTTTCATTCTGATACAGATTACGCCTCGAATCACGACGACCGTATTTCAATGGTGGGGGGGGGGTGGATGGAAGCGGAGTATATTTCAATTGGTGAATAATCTAAGGATGAGGGTTAAAGGAATTTTAAATCAATTGGCTACGAAAAGAGTTCACAATTTTAGATTGTCACAGTACAGAGTACTATTAATCAATCTAGTTGCAATCGATTTTTCTACTTCTGCAATAGGAAATTGCAGACCTAAGCAGATTGATGTGGGGTACTATTTCCTAAGGAAATTGATTGATAAAAATGAATTTGGAACACAATTTGTTGAAACTAAAAATAATGTAGCTGATTGTTTTACAAAACCTTTCTCTAGGGGAAATTTACATAAAGCTTGATTTGCAATGACATATTTTTCTAGAGTTTTTTTTTTCTTTTTCTAAAATGTTTCAATTATTCCATTATGTTTAACTTACAATTTGTGCACACAAACGGAATGCCCTGTAATTTATTTCTATTTTTTTTTATTCATGTCTTAAAGTATTTCATTCTAGCCGCCTGAATTTCCTTCATCTAAATTTATTCACTAATGCAAAATTATTTCTATGAGTTTAGTGGTATGCGTGGTAGTGGTTTAGTGGTATGGTATGGTAGAAATGTAAAGAACTACGTAACTTGTGACCAGAATTGAATGGTGGTCTCATTTTATCAAGATGGCAGTTCGTGGTTGTGTTCCGCTTGGAATTTCAAAGAAGCCTCTAGTCTGAACGATGTTGCGATGATTCACTTAGTGACATGAATGCCGGTATTGGAAGTTTATAAGTACCTTTTTCATTTATATTTTTATGTTTTAGGATGTAATTTGTAATCACAAATGCTTTTGAGTTTTAGATGTTCTTAGCCACTAAAGCCTTTCCTACGGTCTGTGTGCCATATTGGGCCATAAAGCTGATTTTTGTGTGCCCGTTGTCAGGTTTTATGTTACAATCAAGAACTATGTATTGGAACAAGATAAACTAAATTTTTTTTAATTTAAATGTGATGGATCATACAATTCATTTACGTCTGGGTTTTTTAAACTTAAAATTCAATATTGGCTTTTATGGGTAGTTGAATATTATCATTTCAAGAATCACCGGAATATAGAAATTTCTGTTGCTAGTGCTAAATTAAACGTAATTTATTTCATTATTTATTTATTTTTTATTTTTATTTTCCAGTAAATTTTAGAGCACTGATTCTTTGTTTTTACATGTTATTAAAATTGAAGGAACCAAATCAGAATGTTAAGTACTTTATTATTTATTGTACGTATGTTTGTAAAAATTTAAAGGAACAAAATTTAAAGTCAACTTCATAATGAGAGCAACAATAAAGATTAGAGTTTAAAGTACGATGTTTTACAGCGTATGAAACTTTCTTCGTATATTCAGACTTGTGACACTTATCAAACAAAATTATAGATTATTTTTATTATAATGCAAATAAAAAGCAGTTATTTTGCAAATGTGAGCATATTTAAATTTACAGTTAAAAGAGGTGCGGTCCTCTGTCAAGCATTTCCAAGAAGGGTAGCATTTTTTACAACAAGGACGGCGGGCCAAATGTGGACATACAATTTCTTAATGATTAGAACTGGCACTACCAGATTTAATCTATTTCTTGACATGTTTGTCGATTTATTCTTTTGTTAAAAACTTTCAACTTTTCTGATCGATTTTCACTTTTTACTGAATTGACTTTAACTAAGCCATATTGATTTTGGGAATATAGAATTGTTTCTTCCGGGTTTCAGGTAAATTCTAAAAAACTTAAAGATACATTGTCTAAATCCTATCAAAAGAAGTAGCACTTAAAAAAAAAGTCGCTGGTGGATTAAATGGGGACATCGATAGCTGTTCAAAACGGCGGGGGGGGGGGGGGCGTCCACATTTTGAAAGACATAAAATATAAATGAAACATCTTAAATTATGCTTAAATATTAAGACAGATATAAGATAGAATGCTCTTACGGTATTATTTTATTTCAACTCAAATGATTTTTTTATGCAATTCCTTAGTACTAAGAAAAAAGCTCCAAAAAATTAAATTTAAACAATATAATAACACAATTGTGGAATAAAATATTTTAAAAAAAAAAATATTTAAAAAAATTATAAGTAAAATATTTCATATTAAGTACAGAAATCTAAATAATTATTTTACATCACACATTGTTTCATATTCAGATTTCTAATACTGGGCAGCTGTCAAAGAAAAAGAATATGAAGCTGGTATCAGTTGAACATAGCTCGAGCTGTTAACAAATGTTGGAATGGAATATAAGTTTAAAAAGAAGAAAAAGAAAGAAAAAACATCTACGGTTTTCGGTGCTACTATAGCAACTCGGGGAGGGGGGGGGGCTAAAAGAGGCTAGATGCAGTATTCATTGTTTTAAATGAATACCTCAATATTTCCCAATCGGTTGTCTTAAACGTCGACCTTGCTCCATTTTCTAAAAAAATAATTCTCTACCGCATCCTAATTATTGCTTTGAAGTAAACATATTGCAATCCAATAATCTGTAGCCTATTATAAGAAGAAACTAGTTTCAAGTTTTATTATCCTTAAGATATATATTCTCCCAATCACCGATCACTTCAGTTATCCGATCGAAAAAAATAAATATTACTCTTAATCAACGGTCTCCTATGTATTACAAAATCCTTCAAAACTACCGAAAGTTAGAAGGATTTTTTTGAATTGTATTTCAGAAACCAGTATAAATGCATTTCTTGACATGGAAGATAAAATGTAAGATTATGTTCTTTCTTTTTTCTTTTTTGAGTTTTTATGTAAAGTATTCAGATTAGGTCTATTTTAATTAGACACTAATAAACCACCGTTTCAATTGCGTAGTTTCCAAATTGCTGCACAGCAGTTTTTTTTCTCCTTAAAACAACATATTTAGCGCTTAACTGGTTCCTGAAATAAACGATTCAATTACAATTTAGGTATATGTTAAGCGGTTTAAAAATAAAAGCAACTTCCCAGGGCAATCTTACAGATCATTCAGATTCATAATTTTAATCATTTAGGGCGTATTTTTATACCTACGTAATTTGATTTTTCCATGAATGTTTTTTGGTGTCCACAAGTTTTATGAGATTCTAACAATTTTTATTTTGACAGATGCTTTCATGATATAAGGCCTAATGATGGCACCTAAGTCGGCAAAGATGTCACAAAGAAGAATCAAGTTTGTAATATAAAAATGTTGACCTTGAAAAAATTAGCATTCGGTTTTAAATGAATTTCCGCAATTTCACTGTAAAAACTACTAGTCGATATTTATAGGTGATGTATACGAAATAAAATAATTTGGCAATTTTTAATGGTGTGAATGTTTCATTTTTTCTCATGAAAACAGTATAACATAATATAAAGTTATATAATTTTTGGTGTAGTAAAACCAATTTTTAACTTTAATACTAGTACTCATAAACCTTTAGATTTTATTGTACCGAGTAAAAAATTGTTTCTGTTTAGTAGCACTGGAATTTTAAACCGTCACATATTTATAGTTTTCATCTATGTAAACTTTAAAAGGTTAATAGGATAAAGTATTATCTAATCTATAATAATCAGTTTAGAATAAAAACCATTCTGTGCAGTCTAAATGCTGTATACTGCACATATGGTGTGAAATAAAATTAGTTTGTTACTAATATTTCTCAAATAAAAAGATCCAAATGCAACTTATAACATTAAAAAAAGAAGAAAACCATGAAAATATTCTGTTTTACCATAAAAGAAAAATAAATGCACATAATTGCATGCATAATTAACTCTGTTAAATTTACAGGTCAAGTCATTCCTAAAATAGTATATTGCTGCTAATTTTACAGTTTGATACTGTAAGTTTTACAGGGCAGTTCTTTTGAAAAGCAGTATATTACTGCTAATTTTACAGTTAATCATTGTTAATTTCACAGGACAACTCCATTAAAAGACAGTATATTACTGCTAATTTTACTCTTTATCGCTGTAAATTTCACAGTAAAAGTCTGTTATAAAACAGTATATTACTGCCAATTTTACAGTTTAGAATTATAATTTTTGCAGTTTTTCTTTGGAATGTGAGCTGCCAGTATTTTACTGTAAAAACAACAGCTTTTTTTTGCAGTGTATCGACAATGGAAATACCCTCATTATCAATAACCTTTTCCCGTGTAGTGCACACATTTTCAATTCCATATAGATAGAAAACAACTGGTTATTGAGCAAAATATCTAGAGATGGCATTTTCAATACCGAACAAATTTTCAAGCGTATTTGCTACATCTAGATAGAAGAAAAAGTTAATCAGTCGGTGCAATATCAGGTTAGTATGGTGGGAGAAGCTGCCTACCGCAGTTTATTTATTTATTTATTTTTTTAAGGTTTGCCTTGAGCAGTAGGGTCTTGCATTGTCCTGTTTCAAGATAGCTTCTTTTCTGCTGATGACAGGGTAAATATTCTTGATACAAATTGCACCATCTAGTTTTCCATACACTGCAAAAAAAAAAAAAAAAAAGCTGTTGTTTTTACAGTAAAATATTGGCAGCTCACATTCCAAAGAAAAACTGCAAAAATTACAATTCTAAACTGTAAAATTTGCAGTAATATACTGTTTTATAACAGACTTTTACTGTGAAATTTACAGCGATAAACTGTAAAATTAGCAGTAATATACTGTCTTTTAATGGAGTTGCCCTGTGAAATTAACAATGATTAACTGTAAAATTAGCAGTAATATACTGCTTTTCAATAGAACTGCCCTGTAAAACTTACAGTATCAAACTGTAAAATTAGCAGTAATATACTGTTTTAGGAATGACTTGACGTGTAAATTTAACAGAGATAATATGTAAAATTAACAGTAATATACTGTTTTGTAATGGAATTGTCCTGCAAAATTAACAGTATCAAACTGTAAAGTTAGCAATATAATGCTGCGGAATCAACTGAATTGCGCCATAAAAGCAGCAGTAGTATACGGTTTTATAAATGATTTGTACAGTAAAATTAACAGCAGTAAACCATAAAATAAAGTAATCAATTTTTATGCAAAAGGGTTTTCCACCCTATCGTTGTCTCTTTTCATAGCCGAAATCACTGCTTTTACAGCTGAAGAACAATATAGAAAAGTAAAGCATTTGATTCTATATGTACGTTGTAGAAATCAGCCTACATACGAAATCTGTTCCTTTTCTCAAGTTTTTCAACAACAAAAATAATGTTTTAGGCTATGAAAAGCGACAAATAAAGAAATATAAAACACTTTTACTTAAAAATAGTTAACTGCTGCTAAATATATATTTTATTGATATTAATTTCCTTGTACACAAAATAAATCAATGCCCCATCTCAATATTTTATAAACACCTGTTAAAGAAGAAAAAGTGGTGCATTTTCATTTCTACAAAAAACTTCTAGCTCTATTGCAGACTTAAAAATTTACAAATAGAAGAAAATTGCAAAATATTGTCTGAAGCTTTATTTTAAGAACAGTTATAGCCTTTTCATAATACAAAACTTTTTGATCCATGAAGGTAGTAAAAATGAGAAAGTTTTTTATATATAACTGAAAATACTACATCGTATCTTCACTAAAAGTAATTTTTTCAATTCCAGCGTTATTGTAATGCTAAAATGTGCATCATAACGTGGGAAATGTTTTGCAATATACAATCCATTAAACCTTTAAGTTTATTTTAACTTTATGCATGCAATTATGTGCATTTATTTTTCTTTTATGGTAAAACAGAAGATTTTCATGGTTTTTTTTTTTTTTTTTTTTAATGTTATAAGTTGCATTTGGATCTACTTTATTTGAGAAAAATTAGTAACAATCTAAGTTTATTTCACACCATATGTGCAGTATACAGCACTTAGACTGCACAGAATGCTTTTTATTCTAAACTGATTATTATAGATTAGATAATACTTTATCCTATTAACCTTTTAAAGTTAACATAGATGAAAACTATAAATATGTGACGGTTTAAAATTCCAGAGCTACTAAACAGAAACAATTTTTTACTCGGTATAATAAAATCTGCAGGTTTATGAGTACTAGTATTAAAGTTAAAAATTGGTTTTACTACTCCAAAAATTATATAACTTTATATTATATTATACTGTTTTCATGAGAAAAAATAAAACATTCACACCATTAAAAATTGCCAAATTATTTTATTTCGTATACATCACCTATAAATATCGATTAGTAGTTTTTACAGTGAAATTGCAGAAATTCATTTAAAACCGAATGCTAATTTTTTCAAGGTCATTATTTTTACATTACAAACTTGATTCTTCTTTGTGACATCTTTGCCGACTTAGGCGCCATCATTAGGCCTTATATCATGAAAGCATCTATCAAAATAAAAATTGTTAGAATCTCATAAAACTTGTGGACACCAAAAAACATTCATGGAAAAATCAAATTACGTAGGTATAAAAATACGCCCTAAAATGATTAAAATTATGAATCTGAATGATCTGAAATTAAGATTGCCTTGGGAGTTGCTTTTATTTTTAAACTGCTTAACATATACCTAAATTGTAATTGAATCGTTTATTTCAGGAACCAGTTAAGCGCTAAATATGTTGTTTTAAGGGGGTCCGGGACACAAAAATCCTCAAATTTTGCATTTTTTTTTTTTATAATTTGAAAAATTGCTTCGTTTTTTTCTGCTTAAGAGGACGTTTGAATCTTGTTTCTACCTTAAATAGAACGAAAGTTACAGTTATTTTTGTTGCATGCATCTAACGAATGTGTACATAACTTTGAAACTTTAAACGCGTTTTTCTCCATGATGCAATTTTTCCCGATTTCTTGCATTCAAACTCTTATAAGTCAGGAACCGATACAGATAAAGTAATGAAACTTGGAGCATATCTTTTTCAAGCAATTTACTTTAATTTTTATTCGGCGAATTTGAAAAAAACGTTTACTGCAAAAATTATGATTTTTTTTAAAAAAAGTATCTTCGAATTTTTCGAAATTTTTCTTCAAATATTTTTTATTTTTTATTGAATCAATATTTTTAAAATCGCCGAATAAAAATTAAAGCTTAGATATTTGTGCATACTTTTTTGAAAAAAAATTGAAAATTGACCAACAATATTTTGAGTTATAGCAATTTAAAGCAACCCCATTTTTTTGAAAAAAACTAATTAAATTTAAATAAAAAAATATTTTTTTTTTCATATTTATATTATGATTTTGCTTATTAAATAAATGATGAATCAGTTCAAAAAATTTCAAAACGCTAAAGTACATAATAAAAAAATTTTCAAAATGTGTCCCGGACCCCCTTAAGGAGAAAAAAAACTGCTGTGCAGCAATTTGGAAACTACGCAATTGAAACGGTGGTTTATTAGTGTCTAATTAAAATAGACCTAATCTGAATACTTTACATAAGAACTCAAAAAAGAAAAAAGAAAGAACATAATCTTACATTTTATCTTCCATGTCAAGAAATGCACTTATATTGGTTTCTGAAATACAATTTAAATAAATCCTTCTAACTTTCGGTAGTTTTGAAGTATTTTGTAATACGTAGGAGACCGTTGATTAAGAGTAATATTTATTTTTTTCGATCGAATAACTGCAGTGATCGGTGATTGGGATAATATATATCTTAAGGATAATAAAACTTGAAACTAGTTTCTTCTTATAATAGGCTACAGATTATTGGATTGCAATATGTTTACTTCAAAGCAATATATAGGATGCGGTAGAGAATTATTTTTTTAGAAAATGGAGCAAGGTCGACGTTTAAGACAACCAATTGGGAAATACTGAGGTATTCATTTAAAACAATGAATACTGTATCTAGCCTCTTTTAACCCCCCCCCCCTCCTCCCCGAGTTGCTATAGTAGCACTGAAAACCGTAGATGTTTTTTCTTTCTTTTTCTTTTTTTTAAACTTATATTCCATTCCAACACTTGTTAACAGCTCGAGCTATGTTCAACTGATACCAGCTTCATATTCTTTTTCTTTGATTATTTAGATTTCTGTACTTAATATGAAATATTTTACTTATAATTTTTTAAAATATTTTTTTTCATATATTTTATTCTACAATTGTGTTATTATATTGTTTAAATTTAATTTTTTGGAGCTTTTTTCTAAGTACTAAGGAATTGCATAAAAAAATCATTTCAGTTGAAATAGAATTCCGAAAGAGCATTCTATCTTATATCTGTCTTAATATTTAAGCAAAATTTAAGATGTTTCATTTATATTTTATGTCTTTCAAAATGTGGACGCCTCCCCCCCCCCCCGTTTTGAACAGCTATCGATGTCCCCATTTAATCCGCCAGCGACTTTTTTTTAAAGTGCTTCTTCTTTTGATAGGATTTAGACAATTTATCCTTAAGTTTTTCAGAATTTACCTGAAACCCGGAAGAAACAATTCTATATTCCCAAAATCAAGATGGCTTAGTTCAAGTCAATTCAGTAAAAAGTGAAAATCGATCAGAAAAGTTGAAAGTTTTCAACAAAAGAATAAATCGACAAACATGTCAAGAAATAGATTAAATCTGATACTGCCCCAGTTCTAATCATTAAGAAATTGTAAGTCCACATTTGGCCCGCCGTCCTTGTTGTAAACAATGCTACCCTTCTTGGAAATGCTTGCCAGAGGACCGCACCTCTTTTAACTGTAAATTTAAATATGCTTACATTTGCAAAATAACTGCTTTTTATTTACATTACAATAAAAATAATCTATAATTTTGTTTGATAAGTGTCACAAGTCTGAATATACGAAGAAAGTTTCATACGCTGTAATACATCGTACTTTAAACTCTAATCTTTATTGTTGCTCTCATTATGAAGTTGACTTTAAATTTTGTTCCTTTAAATTTTTACAAACATACGTACATTAAATAATAAAGTACTTAACATTCTGATTTGGGTCCTTCAATTTTAATAACATGTAAAAACAAAGAATCAGTGCTCCAAAATTTACTGGAAAATAAAATTTAAAAAAAAATAAATAAATAATGAAATGAATTACATTTAATTTACACTGTAACAAATTTCGGAAACGTTTCTGGGTATATCGGAAATGTTTCCGAAATAATAAGAATCCTTCATCCAATAGCGAACTCCTCAATATTCAGAAAGCTTTTTGTTATTGCAAAAAATCTAGAAGCGGAAGTGAGGCGCAATGCTTCGAAACTTATTTCATCCTTCCAACACTGGCGCCAGTGAGTCGGAAATAACGAGAGCTTATTTTTTTCCTTTTCTATGGCTGCTGCAGTCAGCAACTGTTTAGCATTGGATTGCTTGTTATTTCATGTCTAGAGAGTAGTAAATTGTGTCGAAACTAGTTTTACGCCTTTGCATTTCGGGCTGCCCTTGATTTTTTAGACGATGTACGCAGCTATTAAGTTAGTTAATAACGATTTGCTTCTTTACAATTGCCGGTGCGACCATGATTACATATATATTGTGTGTTCAAGCGTGAATAGTTTGAACACCCGTTTTTATACTTAATGAAACGAAACCCTTTGGATTACTTTTTCAGTTGTAATGGAGGTACGTAGATTTTCTTCCGCTCATGTTCATTTGTAAGTATTAATGAATATTTTAAAACATGTTGTTATATACATTTATATTTTGGTTGATTTGCATTTGATGAGGCTCCAATTGCTACTGTTTTTGGGTTTGTCGAATTGATTTTAAGTTATCCTACATACCTATGTGCGCAGTGTACTATTTGTTGTAACCAATTGAAACTGATTAATTACGCAAAAGAAATAAGATTTATATTTGAAAAGCAATCACAGAAAAGTTATTTCGAAATACTTGGATATACATACATTGGTTCAAAAAAAAAAATCTATTGTTTTATTCATTAAAAATATGGTAATGCAAATGTTTTCTAGTATTGTAATATGCCTCACAAAAAATGTGCCAGTATTATTTATCTTTTTTTATTATAATTTATTCATTTATTTAAAAATAGTTGTACTATTAGAAAATGGCCCAGTTATCTATTAGTAAGCAACATAGTTATACAATTAATTCATGTGCTTATTCATTTTGTTAAATGTGGTGGACAATAAAAAATTCCTTGACATTAGTTGTTCGGTAAATAACATTTCCTTCGTGGATATACTAGTTTAATATAGGACAGTCAGGAGGAATGAGTCAGTGGTAAAAATGGAACAGCTGCATTTACAAGCCGAAATAAAAAGAAATATTATTTCATGTCATTGTTTTAAAAGTGATCATTTTTTAAATACTATGTTATTAATATACAATGTACATATGGGGAGAAGACGAAGGGCGTTCACCACGCAGACTGCCATTGACATTTTCAGGGATTGCTTTTTTTTTGGGGGGGGGCACTTTATAGCATTTTATGGGTTCACCATCACTCTTATGGTGTGGGGGGGGGGATTTCGTATATATGAAATGGAGTAATCATGCAATAGAATTCAATGTTTTAATAAATAAAATACATAATGCATTTTGCGCACATTGTAAAAATAAAATCAGTAACCTATTTTGATTAAGTATTTATATTTGTGATGAACTGGAAAAGGGCAAGAACAGAAGAATCAACCCGAATGGTTCCAACAGGAGGACTTGGTGTCATATTTAAATTCACCAATTTCTCTGTTGGCACTTTTCAGTACACTTTGTTCGTCCTTGACGCGAAGGGAAGGTAAGTTCTCGTCAAATTTTATCCGAAAATAAAAGCTATCAAGTTTGATACAAGATATGTTTTTAAGTTCTGCATTAAAAATACAATATGTTGATAATTTTGTCTTGAAAATATTGAGAGAAAAACTGAAGTTTAAGATTGTTTAACAAACAATCCCACTTTTGAGAAAGTACCCCCCTTCCATCCCCTGACGATTTTGTGATTAGGAATGAAACTACTATATTATTTCAAAATTTTCAAAAATTTTCATAAATTTTCAAAAATTTATAACTGTGCATATGTTACGCTGTTAACCATGCTATTTGTCATTAGAAATTCAGAAAAAAAAAAAAAATCCACGAATGATTCTAAAATTGCTTGTTTCATTGCTGTTAGATATGAATAAACTGAAACGGATATGGTATGCAATACTATAGTAAAAAATTATATTTTAGAAAAAATCACGGAAAAAGGATTCTGAAATTCTCGGAAACGTTTTTGAAAATTGTTTGGAGAGTTCCGAAATACTCGGAAACGTTTTCGAAACTTTCATGAACCACAGCTGCACAGAATACTCAGAAACATTTCTGGAAATTACGGAAAGAGGATTCCGAAATACTCAGAAACGTTTCTGAAAAATACAGAAAGATTATTCCAAAATACTCAGAAACATTGAAAGAGGATTCCGAAATACTCAGACACGTTTCTGGGCATTACAGAAAGATAATTCCGAAATACTCAGAAACGTTTTTGAAAATTTCATGAACCGCAGCTGCACGATATACTCAGAAACGTTTCCGGATTTTTTTTACAGTGTAGCACTAGCAACAGAAATTTCTATATTCCGGTGATTCTTGAAATGATAATATTCAACTACCCATAAAACCAATATTGAATTACAAGTTTAAAAAACCCAGACGTAAATGAAGTGTATGATCCATCACATTTAAATAAAAAAAAATTAGTTTATCTTGTTCCAATACATAGTTCTTGATTGTAACATAAAACCTGACAACGGGCACACAAAAATCAGCTTCAGGGGCTCAATATGGCACACAGACCGTAGGATAGGCTTTAGTGGCTAAGAACGCTCTAAAACTCAAAAGCATTTGTGATTACAAATTACATCCTAAAACATAAAAATATAAATGAAAAAGGTACTTATAAACTTCCAATACCGGCATTCATGTCACTAAGTGAATCATCGCAACATCGTTCAGACTAGAGGCTTCTTTGAAATTCCAAGCGGAACACAACCACGAACTGCCATCTTGATAAAATGAGACCACCATTCAATTCTGGTCACAAGTTACGTAGTTCTTTACATTTGCATACCACTAAACTCATAGAAATAATATTGCATTAGTGAATAAATTTAGATGAAGGAAATTCAGGCGGCTAGAATGAAATACTTTAAGACATGAATAAAAAAAAATAGAAATATATTATAGGGAATCCGTTTGTGTGCACAAATTATAAGTTAAACATTATGGAATATTTGAAACATTTCAAAAAAAGAAGAAAAAAAAACTCTAGAAAAATATGTCATTGCAATTCAAGCTTTATGTACATTTTCCCTAGAGAAAGATTTTGTAAAACAAACAGCTACATTATTTTTAGTTTCAACAAATTGTATTCCAAATTCATTTTTATCAATCAAATTCCTTAGGAAATAGTACCCCACATCAATCTGCTTAGTTCTGCAATTTCTTATTGCAGAACTAGAAAAATCGATTGCAACTAGTATGATTAATAGTACTCTGTACTGTGACAATCTAAAATTCTAAACTCTTTTCGTAGCCAATTGATTTAAAATTCCTTTAACCCACATCCTTAGATTATTCACTAATTGAAATATACTCCGCTTCCATCCCCCCCCCCCATTGAAATCCGGTCGTCGTGATTCGAGGCATATTCTGTATCAGAATGACAATAATTTATTCAATTTACAGACAAAATTTAGATTTCAGGGATGGACAAATCTTTCAGGGTGTCTCACAAATTACCTCTTTTACATCCGCATATAGATACGCATTGCAAACATCTACACGGAAATGGACTCAATGTAGCTTATACACAAAAATTCAAAAGAAAGCTTCTATCAAAGGAAAGGAAATTACTGGAGAGAACACTTGCGAAAAGTACCCCCCCCCCCCCCCCCCACCTGGTGGGTATTTAAAATTACCAGTCTGGGCTTGAAGCGCATTATTTCATTCTGCTCATTTGTTTTTAAATAAAAAAAAAATCTGTACCCTTTTTTCTTTCTAAAACTTTCATTTAGTGGAACCAATACGTAAACGTTTCTTTCTCATATCACTTGAATTTCTTGAGCCATTTCGTTTTACCAATTTTAAATCTCGGAAATGTTAGCTTCTAGCATACTTGAATTATCCCCCCTATCTTCATAAAAATCCTATACTTTTCTTGAATTATCATCACAAGTGAAATTAAAATATTTTGTGACATATTCAATGTTATTTTCAGAACAATAAACCTCGGCTTCACGATTCGGACTTTAGAACCGTCGTGTCATTAGAATAATACTTATCCCTGCATTCTTTATTTTGCCTTGGACTTTCTTTAACCCATTTAATTCTCAACATGCTAATTTATGATTTTCAGGATATTCTTCTTCTACTTCAGATTTACTCAGTAGTGAAATAAAATTGTGTCCCTCTGTTTCTCGTTCCTGGGGGGAGGGGGGGTCGCCCAGAATTTATTTTCATCGAATTTAACATTCAGCGTTTCTGTCACTTCGCGATTTTTGAGATCCCAAATTCTGTAACCTTTCGTATGAAACGCATATCCTACCACGACTCCTTGTTGAGTTCTCATATCCAATTTGTTTATTTTCTGTTTTGGAAGTCCAATATACGAAATGCAGCCAAAAAAAAAAAAAAAAAAAAACCGGGAGTGTTTAATAGATGGCTTTCTTCCCCCAAATAGCTCGAAATAGGTTTTGTTTAATAGATGGCTTTCTTCCCCCAAATAGCTCAAAATAGGTTTTGTTTAATAGATGGCTTTCTTCCTCAAAAAGCTTAAAAAAGGGTTTGGTTTTTCCTTTTAAAGCCGCTCTAGTCCGTAAGCAGTGGAAGTACATAGCTGCTTCGGCTCAAAACTGCTGAGGCACACTCGATTCATTTAAAAGTTTCCATTCATTTATGTTAACTTATAGTGTTCTATGACGCTACTTTGTTTAACTAGAAGACTTGATGGTTTTTTCGATTCTTATGCTTTAGTCGCTAAGGTAAATTTCAAACCTGGAGTTAAGAAATTCCTTGCCGTTATCGGAGTTTTGCCACAAATCTCTCTTATCTTTTGAAACCTGACAAAGTGTTTTTAAACCTCACTTCTCTTCTTAAAGAAATAAACTGGAGAGTTTCTTGAAAAATCGTCTATTATTGTGAAAATAATTCTCCCCCCCCCCCTTTAAAGAACTCAACTGCTAAGGAACCCATCGTATTCAAATACAAAAGATCTTACCGGGCGTTGGCTTGAATCTCCGTTACAGGTTTAAACGAAATTCTCCGATTTTTTCATTTTACACGGATAACAATCTGACATATTTTTACTTTTGATAAGCAGTGAAAGACAGTGAAGTACAGAATCGCACTTTTCATTATTTATAATATACTTTTTGTCTTCATCCTGAACATGTTGATGCCAAAATTTAAGACTCAAAGTGTTCTAAAAGTTAAAATGTAAGGAAACTGATGAGTTTCAAGGTTATAAGAGTTTCAAATTCTACTGTAGTTCTCGAGCATCTACTTTTCTAAATGAGCATGTCCTTCAAAGCGAATAAAATATGACAAACAATGCATAATAATGTAAATATTCTACTTTAAATTTAAAAGCTGTAATTTTGACGAGAACGAAACACTGCCAGATCAGAAATGAAAAGCTGAAAATTTTAAAATATAGCCAGGCACGGACTGAACTTAAATATGTTGGGAAGACGTATAATCTCAATTTGCCAAATGAAACTTAAATATTTGCCGATTAATAAAATACTGGTGAATGCACACATTAAGTACACACAATTAAGTACAATATCTAATGAAATTTGGACATTCGAGAATTTAAAAATTGCAACATTACAATTATGTCCCCAAATTTGCCGAATAACCAGACAAAATTTTCCCAATATGGCATTTTTGGGGAGGCCATAGAGACTTCCCGTGACCTCCAATCGAGTGCCTTTAAATATAGTTTCTAAAATTATTTTTACGTTCACAAGTTTCAATGGTACTAGTGCAATTTTCCTGAAGTAAAACTTTAATTTCCTGCTGACGCAAATATAAAACTTTTAAAACACAAGGGTTTCGTGTTTGTATTTTAAGATGCTTATTTTTTAAGTTTTTTTTTTTTTTGAGTTCTTTATTGATGATTTTTTTAATTATAATCTGAAAGCTGGCTCCAGATTTCAGAGAATTTTGAGTCGTTCAGACATCCGAGTATTGTATTTACACAGTGTCAAATTCTTCAACAAAAAATATCAGTAAATTGTATACTGTTTGCATGTCTCTCTGTCACGTTGTTATTTTATTTATTTACATTTTATTCATCGAATTATGTACAGAATATAAAATCTACTGACGCTATAACGCAAAGTTTTTCAATAAAATGGTTAAATGCAAAATGTTAAAGAATTTAAAACTGAACATAAGAAAGAAAAAAAAAAGAAGGAAGAAGTCAATCGCGATATGCTAAAAATTCACTAGAGAACATAAAAATTTAAATTTTAAGTACTGACATAGTATATAACACAAAATGTAATCGTACACAAAGTTTAATGTTCTAATAACTTTAAATACGATCGAGAAAGGAATTGATTTATTTTTAAATAAAATTTGAGTTTCAGAAAATGTTTAAAAACTATCACACGTGCAGTAAAATATTCAGAATCACAACAACTACTCGGATTTTTGCTAGAAAGTAATCGCTACAACTAAGCAACTATAAGAAATTGCAAAGTCAGCATCAACGAATATTGGGATACGAATTGCGATTTCAAAATAAACTTATTTTACATACATTCTCGATGATAAAGGAAACTATATTTTGAGGAAAAGGGAATGAATAATATAACCAGCACTTACCATTAACTTGGATTACAGCTGAGCAGTCCTGGCTCAGCACACCCGAATCATCAAAAAGCATGGCTGCCAGTATCTTGAATTCATTAGTTTCTGTTCCCGTATGAAAGAAACACCTTTTGCGCATCGTTTTGCGCAATCTAAAATATTTTTACAGTTTTTCTCTGTTATTTAGTAGAGCAGTAGTAAACTGTAGGAAAAAGTAGTATATTACTATAAAAACAACAATTATTTTTTGCAGTGTATTTGGATTACTAAAGCACTTTCTACGAGACAAAAACTTGAAAATTTGATTTGTACTCAAGATGCCGTTTAAAGATATTTTGCTCCAAAAATCAATTTAACTTTATCTACGTGGGATTGAAAATTTGCATACTAATAAATTTTTGATAATAAAATTAACGATAATTACATCGTTAATTAAAAATAAAACTTTAGAAAATATATTTATGTTAAATAAAACGATCCCCCAATATTAAACGTTTGGTGATGCCACGATGCAGGAAACATTAATTGTTTTTTTTACAAGATTTCCGTGTTTTTAATGGCTTAACAGTAGGGTGGCCCTTAGCTATAGAGGGTATTTTTCGAAATTTAAAATTTCAATGCTCCCAACCTCTTCTCTTGTTCCAATGAACAATAAAGCAGGCTGTGCAGGATTTCTCTTCATTTGGACAATTTCTAGGGGTGCCTCAAATGACTTCAAGTTCGGTCAATCCTAGAAATCTCGTACTTTTTAAACAAAATTTAATTTTCCTTTACCAATATAACAGCTTCTAGAGGATAAATACATTTTATTATGACAAACAATTTCTACAGAACCAAGCGGATGTTCAACATTATTTTTTCCTAAGTGAGAATTTAGTAGCAGTATGGTGGGTATCTTTTACGATCTTCAGCAACGATTTGTAAAACAAATTGTTTTTCATTTTCATCTTTTGTTGTATTCCTGAATTAATTTGTTACCTCTTTCTGCAGAGATCATTCACTACAGTTATTTTATCAAGTTTTTTCTTTCCGCTTGTGTAACCAGGTTGATCTTTCCAAGTTGAAGGGTCTTTGTTGAGAAAATCAGAACTAACAGAAAATTAGGTGAAGAAATGTTTTGTAACAGGTGTTACAAAAGATGAAAATTCGTTGTTAATAAACTTGTTAAAAAATTATTTTGATGTGTAATGTATCTCTTTTGTTGGTTTTCTGCTTCTTGCGGTTCTTCATCTTTATCTGCTTCCAGCATAATTTGTGCCATGTTTCTCTTAACCTAGGTTGAATCAGTATCATCAAATAAGGATAGAGCCATAGTTTCGAAGGCTACCAGAGATGTTTCGAAAATTTTTTGAGAGCATCATTACTGATTTCTGTATCAGTATCTCGCTAATCGATCAGTTGGTGCATTAATAGGAAATCGTGATATGGAGCTTTAACTGTTTCCGGGGAGAGAAACCAAGACCAAGCTCGAACGTAGACTTGAGGAAGAAAAATACATATTCTTCTTAAAGAGTTCTTCTTCCTTTCAGATAAGGGAAACTGATCCTGAAATCTTGAGTGCATAAATGGATTTTGACATCCACCTAGCATGACTTACAGCTCCTGGCTTACGAAATGATATCCCACTCTTTGGAATCTCACCAAGAAATATTATATTTAATTCCAACTGTTCTCGGTAATCATCGCGCTGTTGTTTCTGAACTGAAAGGTGTTGATCAAGAAATCCGAGCATGGTTAAACGTATATCATGAAGTACTTTTCTGCCATCAGTGATATAGATATTTTTTTCCAGTTTTGTTCAGGTTTCTCTAAATCTTTTGAAAAGTGGCATGTCTGGACCAGAACTTGCACTCATTAGAGAGTCAAAGCATCCTTTTAAAACTAACTCAAAAATATTATGACGACAAGTAAGGTACAACAGATCACGATCGAAAAATTTTTCTAAACTAAGACAGGCACCGTTTATTCGACCTGTATTGCTGGCTGTTGTATCACAGCAAAGTGCATGAATTTTATCGTTTAATCCCCACTTTTCGAAAACTTCATAGACAACCATGGCTTGTTATTCTCCTGATAAGGATGGGATTTCAGGGGCTCCCATTATTTGTTCCTTGGCTTGAAAAGTTACTATTATTGCCAGTCTCAGTGTTTTCGACTCCTGCGAGTGCTGTTAGCAATTTTCCATCCCAGTGTAAGACAAGCTCTCGGCAATCGTTTAAATTAAATTTTTTCTTTATTTCCACATGTGTTTCTTCTCTAAATTTCTTTCGGTGGCGTTAAAGAGAAATTCGTATAATAATCAGGTCTTTAGTAGAAAGTCCAAATGCTTCTGCAGCAGCTACCAGTATGTGAATTCCGTTTCTGTCTGATTTTTTACCTATCAAAAACTTCAGATAAACGATAAGTAAAAAATGCAATGTAAATCATGTTTTTGCGCAAGTCGTATTGTCCGTACTCGTAAATGTCCTTGCTCCTACGTCAGTTTCTGGTAATTGTTTATCAATGACAGAAGAAAGGATGTCACTGTCGTCAAAACCTTCACTGCTTGGGTTGCTTGAAACTATATCATAAGATATGTCGACTAATTGTCGTTCCATTTCTTCGTAAGTTCGTTTCTTTCGGGCAACTTCCATTGTTTTTTTCTTTGATATCCTTTCTTTTGTGTTAATTTTAGGTCATCACCAAACATGGAGCCCGGTCTTTCTTTTTGGCACTGAAGAATTAAGAATTTCCTATCATCTTAATTTTTTATATCTTCTAGAGCATCTGAATGAGCAATGTCGAAGAGGTCGTCCATAATTTCTTAAAAATAATCTCTTCTCACTTTTTCTTTGTCTGAAGTTCTCGAAAAAAACTTCTGTAAATATTTCCATTCATTATGGAGTTTGACTAACTTTTCAACGCAGTGATCCGTTCTTTTAGTGGGAATTCGTGCCTTTTGCCAGAAAACAGAAACTTCTTGAATCACTAATGTTGCACTTTCTTTCTTTCTTTTTTTGTCACATTTACAACTTTTATATTGTAAAAAATACGCTCAAAACTTGTCTATTCGATGGTAATTTTGCTCCAACAATTCGATTGAAAATGTCGCCAACAAGATCAGTGTAAAAATATTTTCTCAACTTGTGTGATGAGTTATCGGAAGACGTTGATGCCATTTTGCAAATCGTAGTTGATAGTGCCACGAAAGTCAGGCGCAAGTTACTAGCAGAACTCTTGTGGGCAGCTGCTCCCAGGATCATCCAAGGTCGCCTCTCACTGCTGCTTGACTTTTTAACATCTGACCAAATGTGGGGTCAGGAAAGGGGTGGTGGGATATCGGAAACGGATTAGGGGGATGCGAGAGATACTGGACAGAGAGAGGACTGATGTTCGCCTAAAATGTTTCAATTGGATCTCTTATTTTGTACAATTCATCAAATTTACTTTTAAATAGATGTAGAGGATATGTTTGTGACTCTATTTAAAACTTGGGATTAAAAAGCAGCAGTCTTTATTTTTCATATCAAAGCAGCAAACTACCGTAAAAATTAAACATGTTCCCAGCTTGACAATTGATTTGTTTCCTGGATTGGAATAATAAACGATGGAATGGAAATAAACAAAGACAAGGTTATACTTAGGTAGAAAATAAGCAAATGAAGCACATAATATAAATAGAATTAAATTAAGTTTATCCAATCAATTTGGTGAAAAATAGAATTTTATTAATAATATATACATTATATTTACTATCATGATCCGAATCTTGATATAGATGATAATACTCAAATTAAATCATGTTTCTAATTAGTTTAAAAATCACTCATAAAATTAAGTGCGCCTACAAAAATAACTCAATTAAAAAGCTGACAAGGAAACTTTTATAAGATTGATGTAGAAACAATTGCAGTAGCAAGAATGCGTCATGAGTCATGAATATTGCTTTGGCCAAAAAGCTTTGATGCCACAAAAGACGCCAGAGGAAAAAGCTGAAAAGGCGTTGAAGGTCTCTGAAAAATCAGTTAGAGTAAAATAACAGCTGTAAGAAGATATAAGTCCGTAAAAAATGCAGATACGCGAAAGTTGAAAAATAAGGGCCACCCTACTGAACAGCTAAAATACAAACGAAATATATCTTACTTGTGTTGTTAATTAGTTACTGCTAGAAAGTGTTTAGTATTTTAAAGTGTACTGTTATCGATATTTATTGATATGTATACAGATATTGAGAGCATTAGCATTTTGTTTCAAAATGGTTAATGATAGTTTGTCGTCATTTACAGTCTTAATAAAATGTTCATGATCAAATATATTTTTCCGTACTAAAGTCGAAAACAACTATTTCACATAAGTAAGTGTATTACGACAAGTATTTCAACCATTATTTAGAAATAGTAATACTAATAAAGCAAACGTTACATAGTACAAAATTGTACGAAAATGCTCTCCCGAACTGTATCTGGAGCAAAATCCTTCATGTCAGAGAATTTGCTTCGTCATTAGAAATTCAGTACAGAAATAATTTGATTTTAGATAGTAAACAGGTAAATTTACGTGAGCTAAAAATTCCTTAGTCGAAGTTCATTTATCACACGACTGGAATGAGAGGAGCACATCTATAATGGTAATTTTTACAGACCTGTGCCTATTTAATGTCATGCATATGGGTACGATATGTTCCCCGCTCAAATATATTTACACGAAAGCAATAAATATAGAAATAAAAAAATCTTAAAGTTTTATAACCAACTTTTTATTATATCATACTCATGATAAAATAATGTAGCTAAAGAATTTTGAGATTGTACCTATATTATTAAAAGTACAAAACAATAACATTTACCTATTTTTCTCTTACTAGGAACAGGCCTGCTTCTATTGTATACAGAAAAAAGAACAGCGCTCTTTATTTTTCCAGTTTATTCTGATTTTTAAAGAGGTCTTTTTATTAAAATTTAGATAGCTATTTTAGCTACAACAAAAGGGAAATAAAAAGCTTCAATTAAACTTTGCTTATAAAAAAAGTTAAAATAAAATAAATAATTGAATATATGAAACAGAAAGGTAACTTAATTCTTTCTTACGACACTAACACCACAATCACCAGGATACAATTTTCTTACTAATATCTGTGAGCGAATTTTTTACTGAAAAGTACCTAACTTTACCGAATCAAAAAAAAAAGATACAAAAAATTTGCTGTTTCTCGGTACGTTTTTTTTTTTGTCGAATTGTCCATTGATTACTCTGACATTTAACAAAAAAAAAAAAAAACAAGCATATTTTTTTTTTAGGATCGTGGTGTCTCAATTAGACGAACAAAAATTTTTGCACAATTAAAACTCACTCTCTAAACAAAGCCATATTTACTCCTCAGGTATACCGAGCGATCTTAAATCTTTTTCATAAAACTGACACCGCAATCTTGTCGTAAAAACTTGTCCAAGCGCTTAACTTCTTTTTCTGTGCTTTCTCCTGAAGACAAGATCAGACTTTTTACGACTATTGAGTGTTAGTTCCTTGATGCAGGTAGTTTTTCAAGGAGGATTAGTTTTATCTGTGTCTGGTATCCCTTGTTAGAACTTATCTAAATGAGTTCCTGACTCGAGTAACCTGGGACAACTAAAGTGACTCTGCTTGCTTTTCCTTTTCAGTCTCTAATTTTGTGGCCTGGGCAGATAAAGTACTTCATTGTTTGTGCTGAGAGATAAAATTGAGGTTTGTTCTAGTTACATGTTTGGCTCACCAAATTTGTCACACCCTTAAAGTGGAATGCTAAAAAATGCTTTTTTGAAAATTTTCTGCTTTTTAGTTTGGACAAAAAGAAATAAATAAAATAAAATACAAAAAAAAACAAAAAAAAAACAAAAAAAAACATTTCTTTAAATTTCGCGTGATGCTTACTAAAATACACGAAACGCTTATTTATTAATAGTTTTACTCAACACCTGGCTACAGAAAAGCATTTACGAAAATTTTATACAATTTTTTTTTTTCGAAAAATGCTTATCAATGCATTTTATCTAATGTTAAGTTTTGAAATTTAATCTCTTTACGTATCCAAATAAATAAGTTTTCCTATTTTCTGCTTTTAAATGAAGAATATCTCCGTGCTCTCAAACAATAAGTGCGGACTCTTTAACATTGCTTCTGAGTGTACAGTGGCGTGCAATATTTTTAGACCCACATCAATAACAGTAGTAAAAATAACACCCAGAGGATACTGAAAACTATATCCTCTCTATAAATTTGGCAAAAAAAAAAGATGCATTAACTCTTCAACTTCCATGTGGAACGCCACCATTTAAATCCATTAAACTGTACCCATAATACTATGAAACTGACAACTTATCAAGAAGTGACCCGCCAAAGGGGGTCCTTTAAAACTCGAAATACGTGTCTACAAACAGTTTGCTAATTTGAGCTTAATTATGTAGCTTACTATTGTTAATTGGTTTGAAATGCAGCAATGTTCTGGATGCTCTCTGAGGGAAAATTGTTGCTTCTTCATGGGAGCCTTAGCAACGGATCATGATTGTCTTGCCAAGCACCGTTTTAGAACTGGAATCTTACCAATGCTCTGCTATTCTCCCGGTGGCTCCAGCGATGAAATGGATGCATCGTATCTGTACCATTTAACAGTCCTTCTTGCTGAGGTATGTGCAGACGATACTGGACAGCTTATGGGAATACTCTGAACTGTTTGTTTTCATTTTTCTTTATTTCCATACTTGCATTTTACGTATTTGTATTTTCCAGCCATTGGGAATTACAAAGGAAAAAAAAAACTTTCTTGCTAATTTCCAGTACGGCACCGTTAATCAGTGTGCTAAAAAACATGAAACTGTCACGTATACAGTATAACGTAAAACAGCGTATACAATTTAACACAAAGCTGCATACGCTGAACTGTGAGACTGACAGTGACTTACAGTTGGAAATTAATTCGAGCAAAATTAACCTTTGTTTTTCAGACTGCAGTATGGTGGTTAAAGGTTACTTTGGTAGCGTACCACATCGAATAACATAAGCAACGTCACACGTAATTTTATTTTTTTTTCCGCGAATAATATTTTTTTTAAAGATTAATAAAATGGTTAAAATCGATTTAATGAGAATTTTTTCGGTATCTAATATATAAAAATCTTCTGTCACGGTGTTATTATTGAACTCCTCCGAAATGGCTAGACCGATTTTCATGAATTTTTTTATGTGTATTTGTTAGGTATGAGAATAGGGCATAAAATATATTTCATATCGCTAGGTAATCAGGGTTTCTCCATCCAGAATTTTGTTTTTGAAAAACATTGCAAAAACTATTGTTGAACCATTGTTGAAAATATTTCTGAAAACCATTTTTGGAAATCATTGAAAAAAACATTGTTGAAAATCATTGTAAAAGCCTTGCTTAAATTAATTACAATCATTTCATTTGTAGACATACCGAAGATAGCAACAAAAATTTTTAAATCTAATATATAAAAATCTCATGTCACGGTATTAGTTATTGAACTCCTCCGAAACGGTTCGACCGATTTTCATGAATTTTTTTATGTGTATTTGCTAGGTATGAGAATAGGACATAAAGTATATTTCATACCGCTAGGTAATCAGGGTGTGTGTCCCTATCCAGATTTTGTTGTTTTTGAAAATCATTGTAAATGCCTTGCTTAAATTAATTGTAAACATTCCATTTGTAGACAAACCGAAGATGGCAACAAAATTTTTAAAATCTAATATATAAAAATCTCATGTCACACAGTTTTTGTGTTTAAACTTCTCCCAAACGGCTCGACCAATTTTTATGAAATTTTGGTAGGTATGAGAATAGGTAATACAATATAGTATTTCGTACTGCTAGGGAGTTAGGGTGTTCCTATCCGAAATTTATTTGGCTACCAAATGTCAAAATGATCTCCGGTAAAGCAATGAAAACCCTCAGTGATTTAAATTTTTAGTTGTTGCCATCCTCTATTTGTTAACGAAGCAAATATTTTTAATTAATTTAAGCAAGGCTTTTAATATGATTTTCAATTTAAATCTTTGGGAAATTCAAGATTAAAACTTAGGAGAATGCGGGTTGGAGGGTAAAAATGTGCGGATGCAAAATAAAAAAAAAAGATGAATATAAGAAAAGAACAAAAAAAAAACAAAAAAAAAACAGGCATTTTCGGCGAGACAAAGCGGATCCCTTTTTTTTTAATGCACCTCAGGTAGAACAAACAAATCATTTCTCATTTCGCTAGTTCTCTAGCATCTTTTGGCGTTGCAGTGACTTTATTGTACGGCGGTAGACCTATTCATGCAGCATTTAACCTGGCATGGCACTTAATATTCAAAACCAGACGCAGTTTGCAACAGAAGAAAACAATCGTCCATGGCTACAGTACTAAAAGAATGCAAAATTATCACCTAAGATGAATGCACTATAGCACACAAACATTCTCTTGAAGAACACTGAACAGAACACTGAAAGATATAAAAAACAGCGACAAACTATTCGGAGGCACTCTGTTACTCCTTTCAGGCGATTTCAAACAAGTACTTCCCTTCATTCCACGTTCAGCGTACCCTGACCAAGTCAACGCTTGCATGAAATCATTGCCACTATATCATATTGCGGAAAAGTCCTGCTAAGTATAAGCATGTGTGTCCAAATGCTACGAGATCTAAAAGTTAATGTCTATGAAAATACCTAATGCATAAAATTTTCCACTAATTTCTGCACTATCGTTGATTCTCAAAATGCTCTCATTGACCGCATATTTCCCAATGTACGCACACAATATATAAATTATTAGTGGCTGGCGGAAGAACCATTTTAACAGCAAAAAATGGGGACGCCGAAGATTTAAACTTCAAGATACAGCAGTCAATGAGCCTAGCTACTTGGTACCATACAAATCGATCGATAGAGTTTGCGATACTAACGAAGCTCTAAATTATACAACTGAGTTTTTGTACTCACTGAATTTATCAAGCATGTTCCGCCACCTTCTACGACTGTAAGATGGATCTCTGGTTATTTTACCTCCAAATTTGAACCTATCATGGCTGTGCAATGGCATGCAGTTGGTCACTCAAAAAATAATGAAAAACGTTATCGAAGCCACTATTTTGAATGGGGAATTCCGAACCAAAAATATTTTGCTGCCACGAATTCCAATGATTCCCACAAACGTGCCAATTGAATTCAAACACCTTCATTAAGTTGGCATTTGCAACGACAATATTGAAGTTGCAAGGATAAACGATACGTGTGTTTGCGGCTTAGATTTAGACACACCGTGTTTTTCACACGTGACATGTTCTCGCGTGAGCTTATTTGTGTTGGCTAAAGACGGACTGACAAAAAAATATCGTTCTCTCAATTTCTCCTCGAAATGAATATTGATTTTCTTTATTTCATTGTTATACTTTAGGATAAAAAATATATTACTTTCTTCATACTACGTTTAACTTTTTAGAGATCAAACAATGAATTTGTTCATTACGTTAATGAAATATATTGTATTGAGAAAATGAATGGTTGGTGTTCTTATAGGGGGATAACGTCTTCTACAGCGCTTCATTCCTATTTCCGTGATAGATTCCATCCCCACTCACTTGGAATACATTCGTTGTTTTTTAATTAACAACCAAAATATTTTTCTAGAAGTAATTTATGTGGCAGAACAAGGTTTGCTGGGTCAGCTAGTGTTTCCATTATTATTGATTAAAAATCGAATATAAATTACGTAGTTTTACGTGTTTTACGTAGTTTTACGTAGTTTTAAGTGTTAGTTTGTATAGTTTCTGAAGCTTGACAAAAAATGTAAGGAAAAATTTTATCATTCAATAACAGTGCGCCGCTATCTTAAAGTTAAAAAAAAGATAAGTTTTTTAAACAATGCAAATTAACATTTGAAAATTGAGAAAATTCACGAAGTATATGACAAAATCTCTCCAATTGATGGTATTAACAATTTTAGCTATATAAATGAAATCATACTTTATTTTCAGCTATAGGTCTAATGATATGTAACACGACTGCAATTACGTAAAAAACAAAATATTTGAGCATATAATCCATTAAAATTTCAGTGTAGTTAATATTTGAAACTTCAATGATGAAAATTTTAACTATATGTATGTCGTTAAAAAAACTTCGTTGTTATAAATATGAACCAATAACAAATATGAAACTTTAATATCAGAATAAGGAAATCAATAAAATGAAACTTTGAAGAAACAGCTGAATATGCAAGTCATTTATATGTATTGGGAAACCAGTTCTTTTCTGTGGCACAATTTTCTGTTCATCTTAACTTAAAGGAAACGGAACATTTTGTTTATGCTCTTGCGAAGGACGACTTTGCAAATTTGTTTTGATTTCTTGAAAATTCACTTCACATGAGACTCAATAAATCAAAGTAAAAAAAAAAATTAACGGTTTTTTATTATTCGTGACTCCAAATTTGAACAAAAACCCCTTGAATCAGGATTTAAAGTACACATTTCTCTACCTCAAAGTTTTGTTTTTGTTTGATTTTTTATCCTCTTTTGAGAAAAGAAGAGTTTCTGCAAGCATTCAAAATATTGATTCATGTTGCACGGCTTAATTTCTGCTCCCCATGTTTTAGATACATTTCTTTAATTTTAAATTCGTGTAGTAACGGTTGTACGTACTATTTGAAAATATTCAATTATTTCTGACATTCAATAAGTTTTTTTTCTTAACTAAAAAACATAATGTTACATTAAAATTATTCTTCCAGAAGCTATGTTCATCTGCAAGACATGCGCAAATAATGAATCTTAGTAAGAAGTTTGTTTATAAGTAAAATAATATGTTTTTTCTATGTTTAGTTTAGTGGTTTTAGCGTTAGCTTTTATTAGTCTAGGTTGCGTTAGTTATTGTGAGTCATTTTCTATGAGTGAATTCATGACGTTGATATAGCAAACAAATAATAATAATGATAAATAATAATTAAGCCTTTACTTAAAGTAAAATTGAGCAATCAAATTTAATCTCCCAATTTCTCTGGCAGTGCGATTCGGTGTGTTACAGTCATCAAGATAAAAGTTGGAAATTTGTGTCTTGAAAATACTATGATAGGGTAAGCTCAGAAATGAAGTTAAATGGAAGTACAAATCTCGTATGACTAAAATGTAATCGACTAATAATTTTCGGACAAAACTTTTCCTGGCCACTTTAGGAAATACATTATTATAAAACATTAAAAGCCAGAAAAAAAAGTTGACTTAAAAAAAAAAAACCTGTTAAAAGGCGCCTTTATTTATGAAACAAAATAGGATAGCTTTTGATTCTTAAAAACCAAAATACATATAGGGGAAAGGGGGCACATGTGATCCAGTATTTTTAAATCTTAATTTTGCACAAAGTATTAGCAATTTCTTAGAACAATAGAGTCCCCATGACTGAATAGTCTTTTTTTTTTTGTGCTCCGGAATGTTTTCAGATTTTTTTCAAAACTATTTCTTTACCTTATGAAATTTTTTTAAATGTCTTCACTTGTTGACATGCCCTTATAGGGGGGCACTTGTGAATAAGATTGGGGCACATATGAACACGATTGAAAAAAGCAGGAAAAACATGATATTTCAACGAAGAAACCTTTAACATGAAACATACACCTGTACTATATTTTTTCTTCTACTGTTTTTCTGCTTCATTGGTCTTGTGTAAAGCTTGACATTGAAGATAAAAGAATGATTCTTTGACTCAGAAACTGGTTTTCAAAAACGACTCTTCAATTATTTGAATTTTAATTTTAATTTACAATATACATTCGAACCTCATTAAAACGAATATTGATATATTTTTAGAAATATTATAAAAAATGCTTGAAACAGAATAAAATATTTCTTATTAGCGGCTCGGTGGTCTATGTGTATGATTCTCGCTTTGGGTGCGCAAGGTCCCTGGTTCAAATTCTGGCCGAGTCCGTCTGTATATTTTTTAAAATTAAGTATGATTTTATAAAAAAATGTTTGCATGCATGAAACAGTATTAAATAATTCGCTTACACCGGGGCTGAGTTTTCTAGGGGTATGATTCTCACGTAGAGTGCGCGAGGTTGCGGATTCAAATCCCGGTTGAACCTATCTGTATTTTTTTAATCCAGTAATGCTATTTTCAATTTAGAAACGCTATAAAAATCATATTTCCCGACAAAGTGGTTCGGTAGTCTAGGGGTATGATTCTCGCTTAGGGCGCGAGAGGTCCCGGGTTCAAATCTCGGCCGAGCCCGTATGTAGGTTTTTTTTAAAATTAATTATGCTTTAAAAAAAGTTTGCATGCATGAAATAATTCGCTAAGATCGGGGCTTAGTGTTCTAGGAATATGACGCTCACAAGTGGTGCGCGAGGTCATGGAATAAAATCCCGGTCGAGCCCATCTATTTATTTTAAACCAGTAATGCTATTTCTATATTAAGTTTACATATAAGAAACGCTATAAAAATCATATTACATGACACTGTGGCTCGGTGGTCTAGGGGTATGATTCTCGCTTAGGGTGCAAGGTGCCCCGGGTTCAAATCCCGGCCGATCCCGTAAGTATTTCTTCTTAATTAAATATGCTTTAAAAAAATGTTTGCATTCCTGAAACATTATAAAATAATTCGCTAACATTGGAACTGAGTGTTCTAGGGGTATGATTCTCACGTAGAGTGCGCGAGGTTGCGGATTTAAATCCCGGTTGAGCCTATCTGTTTTTTTTTAAACCAGTAATGCTGTTTTCAATTTAGGTTTACATATAAGAAACGCTATAAAAATCATATTTCCCGTCAAAGTGGCTTGGTGGTCTAGGGGTTTGATTCAAGATTAGGGTACGAGAGGTTCCGGGTTCAATTCCCGGTCGAAACCGTATGTATGTTTTGTTTTAATTAATTATGCTTTAAAAAATGTTTCATGCGTGAAACAGTATAAAATATTTCGCTAACATCGGGGCTTAGTGTTCTAGGAGTGTGGTTCTCACGTAGAGTGCTCGAGGTTGCGGATTTAAATCCCGGTTCAGCCTATCTGTTTATTTTTAAACCAGTAATGCTATTTTTAATTTCGGTTTACATATAAGAAACGCTATAAAAATCATATTTCCCGACGAAGTGGCTCGGTGGTCTAGGGGTATATACTCGCTTTTTGTTCGACAGGTCCCGGGTTCAAATCCTTGTCGACCTTCTCTGCAAATTTTTTAAATGAATAATGCTATTTTTAAGTAAATGTTTGCATGATTGAAGCAATAAAATAATGTGGCAACCCCAATTATCGTTGGGCTAGGGGAATGATTCTCGCTTGGGGTACGAGAGCTCCCGTGTTCAAATCCCAACTGAGCTCATTTGTACTTTTTTTTAAATTAATATTGCATCTAAAAAAAAATGTTCGCATGCTTCAAACAGTAGAAAATAATTTGGTGTCCCCGTTCATTGGGGGATACTATTCTCGTTCTGGTACTAGAGGTCGTGGGCTCAAATCCCGGTCGGGCCCATCTGTATATTTTTAAAACGAATATTGTGATTTTTTTGGAAATATTATAAAAAATGCTTGAAACAGAATAAAATATGTCGATTTCTTAGCGGCTCGGCGGTCAATGGGTATGATTTTCGCGTAGGGTGCGCGACGTCCCGGGTTCAAATTCTGGCCGAGTCCGTCTGTGCATTTTTTTAAATTAAGTGTGATTTTATAAAAAAATGTTTGCATGCATGAAACAGTATTAAATAATTCGCTTACACCGGGACTGAGTTTTCTAAGGGTATGATTCTCACGTAGAGTGCGCGAGGTTGCGGATTCAAATCCCGGGTGAGCCTATCTGTTTTTTTTTTTTAATCCAGTAATGCTATTTTCAATTTAGAAACACTATTAAAATCATATTTCCGTACATAGTGGTTCAGTGGTCTAGGGGTATGATTCTCGCTTAGGGTGCGGAAGTTTCCGGGTTCAAGTCCCGGCCGAGCCCGTATGTACATTTTTCTTAAATATGCTTTAAAAAAATGTTTGCATGGCTGAAACATTATAAAATAATTCGCTAACATCGGGGCTGAGTGTTCTAGGGGTATGATTCTCACGTAGAGTGCGCGAGGTTGCGGATTTAAATTCCGGTTGAGCCTATCTTTTTTTTTTAAACCAGTAATGCTATTTTCAATTTAGGTTTACATGTAAGAAACGCTATAAAAATCGTAATACTCGACTTTGCGGCTCGGTGGTCTAGGGGTATGATTCTCGCTTTGGGTACGAGAGGTCCCGGGTTCAAGTCCTGGTCGAGCCCTTCTGCAAATTTTTCAAATGAATAATGCTATTTTTAAGTAAATGTTTGCATGCTTGAAACAATAAAATAATGTGGCAGACCCAATTATCGTTGGGTTAGGGGATTAATTCTCGCTTCGGGTACGTGAGGTCCCGTGTTCAAATCACGGCTTACCTCATCTGTACTTTTTTGAAAATTAATATTGCATCTAAAAAAAAATGTTTGCTTGCTTGAAACAGTGGAAAATAATTTGGTGTCCCCGTTTATCGGTGGGCTAGGGGTATTATTCTCGTTCTGGTACTAGAGGTCGTGGGCTCAAATCCCGGTCGGGCCCACCTCTATATTTTTAAAAGGAACATTGTTATTTTTTTAGAAATATTATAAAAAATGCTTGAAACAGAATAAAATATTTCTTATTAGCGGCTCGGTGGTCTAGGGGTATGATTCTCGCTCTGGGTACGCAAGGTCCCTGGTTCAAATTCTGGCCGATTCCGTCTGCATATTTTTTAAATTAAGTATGATTTTATAAAAAAAATGTTTGCATGCATGAAACAGTATAGAAGAATTCGCTTACACCGGGGCTGAGTTTTCTAGGGGTATGATTCTCACGTAGAGTGCGCGAGGTTGCGGATTCAAATCCCGGTTGAACCTATCTGTATTTTTTTAATCCAGTAATGCTATTTTCAATTTAGAAACGCTATAAAAATCATATTTCCCGACAAAGTGGTTCGGTGGTCTAGGGGTATGATTCTCGCTTAGAGTGCGAGAAGGTCCCGGGTTCAAAGTCCGGCCGAGCCCGTATGTGTATTTTTGTTAATTAAATATGCTTTAAAAAAATGTTTGCATGCCTGAAACATTATAAAATGATTTGCTAACATCGGGTCTGAGTGTTCTAGGGGTATGATTATCACGGAGGTTGCGGATTTAAATCCCGGTTGAGCCTATCTGTTTTTTTTAAACCAGTAATGCTATTTTCAATTTAGGTTTACATATAAGAAACGCTATAAAAATCATATTTTCCGACAAAGTGACTCAGTTTTCTAGGGGTATGATTCAAGCTTAGGGTGCGAGAGGGGAGAGGTCCCGGTTTATAATCCCGGCCGAGTCCGTATGTATGTTTTTTTCAAGTAAATTATGCTTTAAAAAAATGTTTGCATGCATGAAACAGTATAAAATAATTCGCTAACATCGGGGCTTAGTGTTCTAGGAGTATGACTCTCAAGTAAGGGGAGCGAGGTCATGGAATCAAATCCCGGTCGATCCCATCTATTTTTTTTTAAACCAGTAATGCTATTTTTTAATTATGTTTGCATATAAGAAACGCTATAAAAATCATATGCAGGCCAATGTGGCTCGGTGGTCTAGGGGTATGATTCTCGCATAGGGTGCGAGAAGTTCCGGGTTCAAATCCCGGCCGATCCCGTATGTATATTTTTCTTAATTAAATATGCTTTAAAAAAAGTTTGCATGCCTGAAAAATTATAAAATAATTCGCTAACATCGGAGCTGAGTGTTCTAGGGGTATGATTCTCACGTAGAGTGCGCGAGGTTGCGGATTTAAATCCCGGTTGAACCTATCTGTTTTTTTTTAAACCAGTAATGCTATTTTCAATTTAGGTTTACATATAAGAAACGCTATAAAAATCGTATTTCCCGCCAAAGTGGCTCGGTGGTCTACTGGTATGATTCAAGCTTAGGGTGCGAGAGGTCCCGGGTTCAAATCCCGGCCGAACCCGTCTGTACGTTTTTTTAAATTAATTATGCTTTAAAAAATGTTTGCATGCATGAAACAGTATAAAATAATTCGCTAACATCGGGGCTTAGTGTTCTAGGAGTATGACTCTCAAGTAAGGTGCGCGAGGTCATGGAATCAAATCTAGGTCGACTCAACTATTTTTTTTGAACCAGTAATTATATTTTTAAATTAAGTTTACATATAAGAAATGCTATAAAAATCATATGCAGGCCAATGTTGCTCGGTGGTATAGGGGTATGATTCTCGCTTAGGGTGCGCGAAGTCCCGCGTTTAAATCCCGGCCGAGCCCGTATGTATATTTTTCTTAATTAAATATGCTTTAAAAAAAGTTTGCATGCCTGAAACATTATAAAATAATTCGCTAACATCGGAGCTGAGTGTTCTAGGGGTATGATTCTCACGTAGAGTGCGCGAGGTTGCAGATATAAATCCCGGTTGAGCCTATCTGTTTTTTTTAAACCAGTAATGCTATTTTCAATTTAGGTTTACATATAAGAAACGCTATAAAATCGTATTTCCCGTCAAAGTGGCTCGGTGGTCTAGGGGTATGATTCAAGCTTAGGGTGCGAGAAGTCCCGGGTTCAAATCCCGGCCGAGCCCGTCTGTATGTTTTTTTAAATTAATTATGCTTTAAAAAATGTTTGCATGCATGAAACAGTATAAAATAATTTGCTAACATCGTGGCTTAATGTTCTAGGAGTATGACTCTCACGTAAGGTGCGCGAGGTCATGCAATCAAATCAAGGTCGACTCATCTATTTTTTTTTAACCAGTAATGCTCTTTTTAAATTAAGTTTACATATAAGAAACGCTATAAAAATCGTATTTCCCGACTTTGTGGCTTGGTGGTCTAGGGGTATGATTCTCGCTTTGGGTGCGAGAGGTCCCGGGTTCAAATCCCGGTCGAGCCCTTCTGCAAATTTTTTAAATGAATAATGCTATTTTTAAGTAAATGTTTGCATGCTTGAAACAATAAAATAATGTGGCAACCCCAATTATCGTTGGGTTAGGGTAATGATTTTTGCTTCGGGTACGAGAGGTCCCGTGTTCAAATCACGACTGAGCTCATCTGTTCTTTTTTTAAAATTAATATTGCATCTAAAAAAAAATGTTTGCATGCTTGAAACAGTAGAAAATATTTTGGTGTTCCCTTTCATCGGTGGGCTAGGGATACTATTCTCGATCTGGTACTAGAGGTCGTGGGCTCAAATTCCGGTCGGGCCCATCTGTATATTTTTAAAACGAATATTGTTATTTTTTTAGAAATATTATAAAAAATGCTTGAAACAGAATAAAACATTTCGTTTTCTTAGTGGCTCGGTGGTCAATGGGTATGATTCTCGCTTAGGGTGCACGAGGTCCCGGGTTCAAATTCTGGCCGAGTCCGCCTGTGTTTTTTTTAAAATTAAGTATGATTTTATAAAAAAAATTTTGCATGCATGAAACAGTATTAAATAATTCGCTTACACCGGGGCTGAGTTTTCTAGGGGTATGATTCTCACGTAGAGTGTGCGAGGTTGCGGATTCAAATCCCGGTTGAGCCTATCTGTTTTTTTTTAATCCAGTAATGCTATTTTCAATTTAGAAACGCTATAAAAATCATATTTCCCGACAACGTGGTGCGGTGGTCTAGGGGTATGATTCTCGCTTGGGGTGCGAGAGGTCCCGTGTTCAAATCCCGGCCGAGCCCGTATGTATATTTTTCTTAATTAAATATGCTTAAAAAATGTTTGCATGCCTGAAACCTTATAAAATAATTCGCTAACATCGGAGCTGAGTGTTCTAGGCGTATGATTCAAACGTATGCGCGAGGTTGCAGATTTAAACCGCCCTCAAAAACCAAAAACCCTCTTAGTTCGCCAAGGAAGACTGTGAAAACAAAGTTCTGCATATAAATGTAATACCAATTCCTTCATTAAACCGAAAACCACTGTCACCACTGCTACTGATTTTCCACGCGAACTCTTTTTAAACCTACATCTTGGAATAGTACATGTCAAACAATAAAACAATAAACATGTCTTAGTGGGAGATGAACAATTTATCCCACGAAACGACAATGTGCCACAGAGGAAAATCACTAGGTAAGTGTACAGATTTCTTATCTTTTTCAGCTACACCTTTACTTGTTGACCCTTTACCAAATAATCTGCTCCCCCCCCCCCCCCCCGCCAGAGAGCATTGCTTACAAAGCGTCTTCAATTATAGAATAGGGCTTATCGGTTCTCCCACCCATTTATTTCTTATGACATTTTACGACTCACACTACAAAATTATTCATCCTTGAACCCTTCTCCGCTCCCGTCGAGGTTCTTTGAGAATTAACCTGTGATTGACATAGTGCACAAGCACGTGAACTTCAGTAAACTTCATGTTTTGTCAGAATTTTATATGTTCAAGAATAACACACCAAACCGCAATCCTGCAATTTAATGATAATCATGTTTTGAAAATTCGCTAAAAAAATAAATAAATAAATTTAAAAAAAAATGTTAACCACATAAAAGAACCATTGGAGGCATACTGAAAGAACAATCGAAAATGGGGAGATAGAAAAACCATTATATATTCCATTTGCTATTATTATTAAAAGCTCATTTGAAAAGAAAAATACAAGTTTTCAAATATAGTTTCATAAAAACATGCATTTAGGAAGTATTGGTGAAATATCGTTAAACCGCCAACCTTAGTGTCAGGTCAAAAGCCACCCTCGACTTTCACTATCTTTCGACCTGGTTGGCAGTTTAACGAGGTTCGTTTGTACATATTTCTTAATGGATTATTACATTTTATAGCAATCTTATTAATATATGTCGTAAAGCACAGCGTGTCATAAGTTGGTACCATGGTACCAACATGGTATACTTTACTTAATTAATCAAGCTTCTTCTATCATTAACAGGAAAAATCTCCGCAAGAAAAATTCAGGCTAAACATCCTTTTAGATTACTTGAATATAATGCGAATACATGAAATGCACCTCTTTCTCTTGTACAGAAAATTCTTCTGCTTGCAGATACCGTGCGTTTCCAGAATGAACAAATGCTTGAGACGAAAATTATCCCCGTTGCTAAGAGTGAAAGAATTTCATTAACTTCTCTTCATTCCTATAAATGGATTTTCCAAAAGAGAAACTGTAACATTTGTCTCGGCTATCAGCAACTAAGTGCACGTCAAGAGCTCTAAATAAATTCGAAGTTTTCTTTCGTTTTAATTGAAAGTTCGAGTGTTATTAATGCCGTCCATGCCACCATAGAATGTTGATGGCAAGTTACTAAGTTCTTGGAAGAGCGTTGTTTGCTGTAAATATCACAAGAAGGTTAACCTTCGAAGATACTAATGTAAAAGCAGATTTAACAACAAAATACTTATTGAGTCTGGGAATTTATTATCCTCAGAAATGTCGCAAATTAATAAGGTCGAAACCCCCCCCCCCCCCCAAAAAAAAAGTAGGATTTTAGTTGTATAAGTACAGCTTAGTACCAAAATGGAAGAGAGTACAGTTTCTATTAAAAACCAAAATAAGGAAGGCAATATAAAAGGATTTAAAGCGTTTATACATATTGAATATATTCGAGGTGAAGAAAATTCGTTATGTAAGTTAAATTTGAGTTCTGAGAAGGCTATTAGATTTTTGTTTTTATTGTCATTTAATTATTATTTTCTTTTTCTTAGGAGGAGAAAGGGGAGGACATTGTTATAAGAGCATAGCTTAATTTTTTCTTGTTTTAGAGACAGCAAAATATTAGTTTTAACCCGAAAATTAATTTTGAAAGATAAAACATTAGACCATTTCTAAAATTGAAAATCAAAGAAATGGTTGAAATCGTTCGAAATTATTTGCCATTTCGGTGCATCGGAGATGATACTCAATTTTGTTTAAAACCTCAACTGTGTATTCAATTTCATTCAAGTATGATGCTTCCTTTATGGTGTTGCAATTTTCACAAACAGGAGTGTATATAGCTCTATTTCACATAAAACTTCTTTGTAATCAATTCGGATACGCAATAATTACACTGCGTGGCACAAAATACTTTCAAAATGATTCTGATTCCATTCTTTCTTGCCGTACAGCCTGTAACTTATAATGAAAGAAAAGATTTCAAATAATATTGCCGAAAAGTTTCAGTCAGAACTGTCGTAACAAAAGTATTAACGAAGAAAAATAAAAGCTTCCCTATTCCATAATTTTATCTTTCAGTACTCACTTTAGAGGAAAAGTTAACTGTAGTGAGAAATATTTTGAAATGTTAATTCTTAGCATTAGCGTCAGTGCAGCATGCTGTCAATGAAAATAAACTTTTAGAACCGAACCTAGTGCATTTTCTTTGTGGAGAGAATGGTTGCTTTTGTTTTGTACTGTCTTAAAATCTGTCTTCATCCGAAGAAAAGCGTGAATAAAAATAGCATTATTGTCATCTTTTAAGACACCTTCTGCTTAAAAATATCAAGTATAATTGAACCCAGAAAAATACTTCGGAAATATTGTCATATACTTGTCATTATAAAAGTACTGGAATTTCGAAAATTCATGCTGACGGTAAATTTCTGTCAAGTAAAAGATTTTTTTTCTTTACTTAATCTCTATCAGAAAAGAGACAAATAAGAAATAAAAAAATATTATGATAAAGAATAATTAATATAAAAAATGCTAATTCTATTATTACTACAATTAATAAATAAGAATAGCAACAATTTCTTTACGGATAATCAATACTAGTTGATCTAAATTTTTTTGCCTAATATATAATAAAAATGAAAACTTAACTTTGAAAATACTACAGTGGTACAGCAAAAGTTTAAGCACAAGTTAATTGTTTTAACAAAATGAAACATATACACCAGAACTCTTTGAGACTTTTACTACATCAAAACCACTATATTACATGTTCATATGTTGAATTCGTAAATAATTATTTATAGATAACTTAATAATTGATTTAAAAACCAAATTCTTTTATTTCATAAAAGTTTATGTACAAAAACGAAATATTTACACTTTACCAAGCACAAATGTCCATTAGTTGTTTGTGGTGTTTCCATTGCACCTGACGAGATGGAATACGTGATTTTCAATCGAGAAGCACGATATTTTGTAAGGATTTTGGAGAGAATCTGTCCCATGCTTTTCTAATCGCTAATTTGATATATTGCTCTTAATAATACTGCATCACGCGAGAAGTCACGCGAGATGACTCCCAGATGTTCTCCAGCTGAATGCTGGAACATTAATCATACTGATATGCAGAGGTGTAACATTCTTTTGAATAATGGGAAGTTTGAATCTATGCGTTGTCTTGATGAAAAATCTAATTGGGAGCATCTATGAGTAAACAAACGACAACAAATACTTACCCAGAGTTTCTAGACATTTTTTTCGCAAGTATCCAAGTATCGCGATAAAAGGTTAACTTTAGGATCCTTTTTCCACTTTGCTGCCAGCAGCTACGTGATACATACACACAACAGGGTGGTTCTTAAGTTTTGCACGGAAAAAAAATTCATTAAAAAAACTTGTTTAGATTTCAGCAAACTTAATTTTTTGCTTATTCTAATTCTTATGTCAAAAAGTGTTTTTTTTTTTTTCCAGCGTTATTACATTTCTTCCTGTGCACCTTTTGTAGTTTTAGACGATTTCTAGTTCTGCTCTTGGAACTAGAGCCCGAATTTAAAGTCTAAGGTGTGAATAAGTGTGAACGTTCTGTCATAACAGCCTTTATATGCACATAAACTGTCATATTAGTATTAGCAGTATGGATTAAAAACAAAGAATCTGAGGGAAGGGGAATGACCCTTAAGCCCTCTCTATTGCGCTCCTGGGAGTTTTTTCTTTCACAAATGTTATTTTATGTTTTTGATGTTAGCACAATCTCATGCCTTCGGCTAATATTGAACTAATGGGAGATGACTTTTTCAGGTAAGGATCAAACAAATGAAATATTAGCTATGTATAAATCTTAAAAGTTATTATTATTTTTTCCTTATTCGTGGAGACTTTATAAGCACCTTGTATAATCACACTTAAATGTAGTTATATTTCTTAATCCATTAATTTGTCCCCCGCCTAAGGATACGGATGCATAAAATACGTTGAACTCCGCACACATTTAATTACGCTGCAAGCTTTTATAGTCATTATTCAACTGTTTTAAACAAATCCATTGTCATTAATTCCATACAATACAAGTTAAAAATAAGATTCGCCAGGTAAAGTTTGATGATAAGAAGTTCAGAGAGAGTAAGTAGAAAAAAAATAAGGTACGACACATAAGTAAATAATTTATTACATAAATTAATTTGTGCCAAATAAATTGCTCGATAATACGCAAGCCATGTCAAATGAATAAGCTAAAGTAAACAATTTTAAATTCTAGCATATCTCCGGGAACAGATTCTCTTTCTTTCTGCAGAAGAAATTATGCGTTTCCTTACAACTACCTAATCTTCCGACAGTTATTAATGAGGCATGTAATGAGCTGAATATTTTTCTTTCAAAGCTCATTTTTATTAATCTTCAGTTTAACACATTTTAACGTAATGTTTTCAAAATTATTCTGTAAGAGAATGGAAAAAAATATTGAAACGCGAGGCTGTTTAACAGAGTTTTGAATTTTCATTAAACTAAGAAAGTAATGTCAAATTTTAAGTGCTTACTGGCGATGCTGTTACTTTATGCTTAATATTTCAAAATAAACATTGAGTTCTCCCGGTGTGAGAAAGACTGCTCAATAATTTAATAAGATTCGATTTTGAACATGAATATTAAAAGGAAAACGTACTTTATTTCGGAATTGGAATTTAAGAGTAAAACTATTAGAAAATAAACACTTTGTCCTACAGCCAAATCTATCATCTGTGATTGATAAACCAAAACTCTTCTGAATTTTTAATAACTTGCTTTTTAAAATATTATTTTGTAATAATTGGTACTCTGCCTCACATAAATTGCAAAATACCTATTGCTGGTTAGTATTTTGCCTGACTGAATTTGCACCTACATGTGAAAATTTCCAATTTTTAATTCTACGGTGGGGTATAACAGTGCTAACGTGGTGGACTTTGAAATGATATACAGCCACAGGTGATAAAGTTTAAAATTCATACATGTCTTTAAGTTTTCTTTTCCCGAGAGGGAGCTAAGTACAATATTTAAGTATATTTCTAAGTACAAGCTCAACAATATTTAAAATTTAAACATGTTGCTTACAGAAAGAGAACGTACGCATATTCATGAAAGAACGTTGATTTATTTAGTACAACTATAACTAATAGAGATATTGCTGTTTTTAAATTTTGGTTTAAAATGTGTTGTGATTTTTATATTTTTAACTCTTTTTTGTCAGCTCGTTCTAAAAGCAATCATAAATTCAAAAAAACATGAATTTGCGTAAGAAAGTACCGTAATAAATTTATATACAAAATGTTGTTTAATATCATTTCCTATTCGGGAACTGAAAATTTTATATCGTCAAATATCTGTACCTTAAGATCCGACTAAAGAAAGTCCAAAAATGATGATTTTCAGGCTATTAATGCACTGCATATCGAGTCTTCACCAGTGAGGTGATAAATTGTAATCGTAGATAAAAAGAAGAAATTGGCCGTACCATTGCGTTGTGAAAAACCCAAAAACACAAAAACATTAAGCTAAATATTTTTCCCGCTGAAAATAAAATTTAGAGGAATCCGGCAGTGACATGCAAAGCACCCGGGGGAAGCACATAGGAGTATCACAGTTTAAAAAAAAAAACTTAGTGTATGGCTCGTGTGAAAAAAACAGGGCGAGCAAACCCAGGACAATCTAAAAAAGCATTTTTGAGACAAAAAGATTAAAATAAGTTAAAGGGACAAGTTAAGACATATAGGGGCATTGAAATTTTCACCAGGCTCGATGCTACATGGAGAAGGAAAAACGAGCTGATGTGTGCATCACATGACTTCCTTTTACTTCAATTTAATGTCATTTTCTCATTAATGGCAGTTTTAATATGATTCAATAGTTTACTCTCTAAATATCACCAACAGTGGCCAAATTTAAACCAGATTTTAAAAAAATGCCAAATTTGACGCCAAGTTGGCGACAAAACTTGGCGATCGAAAGAATGGCGATATATTGCCAAGTGTCCGCCAAATTATAACATCACCTGAGTTTACATCGAAATTAACAATGATTTCTCCCCAAAAAGGGGCAAAAGTCCCCTTTTCAAACACTCGATTGCAACTAAAAGGGGAGGTGCACAACTAGACCCCACTAGGAGTCTACGTACCAAATTTCAACGTTCTAGGACATTCCGTTCTTGAGTTATGCGATATACATACGCATATCCGCACATACACACATCCGCACATACGCACATCTCACTGTAATTAACTCGGAAATCGGCAAAATGATTATTTCGCGTGTCTTTACGTTCTTAGGCACTTATCCACGTGTGTTCGAGTAGAAAACAAAACTCAACATTCATTTGGGGGTGAGCAAAATGGAAATTAAGGTCGTTTTTTGAGTGAAAATTTTTTCGCGAATACAATACTTCCTTTTTTGTAAAATTAAGTAACCAGAAGACGCTAAATCAAAAACGAAACGAACTCACCCTTTTGGCAGAAATATTCATTTAATCTGGAGCAACTTCACATCACGAAAACACAACAGTCGTAATTCATCAATATCCAAAATCATGTCACAAAAAAAAAGAAAAAGTTCAGTTTCCAAATGGGGTGGCGTACTACCTGGCATCACCATCAACTTGAGTGAATGTGCAGGCGTTTTAAAAAAAGAAGCCGAAGCAGCTCATGCAACGCACAAAAATAAACAGTCCATCGGAAACTTGCATTTGCGGCAAGACATTCCTCGCTGGTCAGCTGGGTCGAAGATTTTCAGCGGGGGCCTTCTGCGTTCATTGTAGCGACATCGTTACGGGGTCCGAACCAAACAAGGACCGCGGGAGTCAAAAACGCATCTTCCGATGCCAACAGACATCTTCCAAAGTCTTCGTCGTGGCGCGTGAGCTGAAGTCGCACGAGGAAGGAAAAAGATGATATCACTGCAGATAACTCTCTAGAAGACCTCCCCAGTTTCGAGGTGCCAGGGCTTTTATAACCTCTCAAAAATCTATAGATGCTGTTGCCACTTTCATCGTCGCTCAAGCAGAAAACTATTAATTTAATCCAAATGTGGGGAAGAAGAAGCATCGGAACTGGGTCAACGCCCAGAGCGTTTCCTGTTTACAGCAAATTTACAATCAAGGTTGGCCAAGGTCGCATTCCAAGTTGCTTTAAGACGTGCGAAAAAGTGACAGCTATATAAAGCGGATTATTGTAGTTATTACAAACAAAGAAATTAAACTGAAAAATAAAATAAACATTGAAAATTAAAGGAACATATTAAAAAACATTTTTGCTACAATGCTATTTAATGTAGTTATTACAAACAAATTGAACTGAAAAATAAAATAAACATAGAAAATTAAACGAACATATTAAAAACGTTTTTGTTACAAAACTAATTATTGCAGTTATTAATGTAACAAAGAAAGAAATTAAACTAAAAAAATCAACATCCAAACTTATTGGAGCATATTAAAAGAAACATGTTTCTTCTACAATACTAATCATTGGAGTTATCACAAACAAAATCAGCACCGTTTTCGGATGCTGAAAATTCTTCATAACACCGCTGAGTACAAATGCGACATTGTATCCAGTTTTCAGCTTTCTGATCATCTTTTTTAATGTACATTTCGTCACAGAAAATACACCTTACATTTCTCTCACCACATTTCTTTACTTCCTTCTTCCTGTTATTCTCTTTTGTAGTGCTATGTTTTGTAGAGGAGATTTTTGATTTAACAAGTATTTTTGCCGGTAGTCTTTAACATTCTTCTGAGAAGCTTTAGTTGAAGCATCAACTAGTGACTTCATGACACTTTTTTTGTTTTTTTGTTTTTGTTTTTTTTTTTTTTCAAATATCTTCCTTCACTGGAGTACATGTCAGGAGTGTAGATCTTTGTAGCTTCCGTTTAAGTGTTGTTATTGGTTTAGCAGGCTGAGGAATAGGTCGTTAAACTGAAAGATTATAGTAGCTCTTAGAACATCCAGGTTGGGGTGAAGCGGCGGGAACGTCATAGCCTTGGACTTTTTTTTTTTGGTAGTTTCAGATTCCATGGGAGTATAAAGACGTTCTTCAATAGTAACATTGTTTTGAGATCTTAAAATTGAAGGACTTCCAGGAAGTGACTTGTCATGACCGGGCAAAGTGAATACGGTATCCACTTTGCCCCATCCGCTTTGCCTTTCAGGTACATTTTAAAACATATCCCAAATTACTAAAAAAACCAGAACATTTAAACTTGTCGTCTACGGATATTTGAAAGCTACATAGTCATGTATCAAATCCTACTCATAATAAGAACATATCACAAATAGTAGTATATTTATACTAAATGGAACACTTACATCTCTAAACTAATATTGTTTTCCGAAAAACACACTTTGTCCACTCACTGGCGCCGCGTAACACGAACTCGTCCCGATGTGTTTTCCGAGCACGGAGCGCCAATAGGTGACCTTTGCTATGACAACGCGGCTGCCATACAACGAATAATTAGGCAGTTATAGCAAATATTCGCTTTGCCCGGGATATTCACTTTACCCGGGTTTCCCAATCCTTGGAAATTACCAGGTAGTTTCTTACATTTTTCCCGACAGTTTGATCGACGCACAAACAGCATCATCTTACAAGTGCTTTCTAGTTTATTACAGGCTGTTACAGTCCACATTCAGAGAGATATATGGTTTATGCACGATGGAGCCCCAGCACATTTTTCCATCACAGTTTATAACATCTTAAAAAAAAATGTCCAGTATAATGGATAGGACATGGAGGACCTGTGACGTTGCCTCCTCGCTCACTGGATTCACCGGGTTTTCCTTCTGAGGGGGGGGGGGGGGGTACATGTAAGTTTTTGTGTACGAGACGTCTGAGGACTCAGGTGAAGATCTCGTGGTAAGAATTATTGGCATGGACAAAAGTTACAGAAGTTCAGGAATCATCAAGAAGGCGAGCCAGTCGTTCCTTCACCAGAGTCTTCAATAACACTCGTAGTTGGCATTTTGAACACTTGCAATCAGTCTTGCACTGAGCAAAAAATCTGATTGTGCAACTTTTGGAATCGTTTAATTGTCTTATGTTGTAAATTCAGGATTGAATTCTGATATTCCAATTTTCTGCCTCTCAGAGTGAATTGTAACCAAATGTTTCCTATAAAATTACTGGTAGTCCGGATGGGTATTATCACCACTCTTAATTTCTAAAAACTATTTAGATTTACCTTGCATATTTTATGAGTGCAAGAAAGATTTATATGTTACTCGTATTTAATACCTTAACAAACATTGGAGAAGAGCAAAACAGCTGTCACATCTGTCTCCAGCTCGGTTATTGATTATTTCAGACTGATGAGTCTATAAAGAAGGTGAAACTAGTCTCGAGATATCATGACCATAAGCATCTAGTTCTATCTCTTATCTCGAAAAAAATTGGTAACTTACAGGTTATTAAGATACATTTGGTGAAGCGTTACATCTTTTGCATTCTCAGCAGTTTTTTTTTTTTCCCCTTGTTTGAAATGCAATAAATCTCAATCTTAGCAGCGTTTTTCCAGTTTCCATACATTCCGTTGCCATGAACAATTTTAATGCATTCTAAAATTTTCCAAAGACAATTTGACACCGATTATTATTTAAACTCTCTAGTTTTAACGTAACTTTGCTTCAAACATTTACATTTTCTTCCGAAAGTCTTGCTCTACATACTTTATAAAGCAACATTATCATTTTAGGCCTTATACTTATTACTTCGAGTAACGTATTCACAGAGAAACTACTCGTTTTAAGTTCTAACATTCTCTTGGGTTTTAAATATTTAGGGTTTAGTTAATATAGCATATTTTCAGCCTAATCACGAAGGAATTTTCATGAAATTTCAATCTTTTTATAGTTATTCCTCCAGAAAAAAAAAGTCTTGACTTCAGATTATTTTAAAGCTTTTTTTTTTCTCTCGTGTCTCATAGGAATACTTTGATCAATATTGTGGCAAGACAGTTTCGCTGCAGAATATCAATTTCAAAACGGAAAAATAAATACTTTTTGAGCAGTGTTAGCTTTTACAGATGTCTTTCCCATTTAAAAAGATTTCCGATTAAAACTGTAGAATAAAAATTGTTTGGGTACATTATTAATCATCTGATACTGAATTTAATAACTAAAGTAAGATTGGGTGATAAATCTATACATGATGTAGTTGTTTTACGCTGGCTCTAATATTTGATCAGGAAGTGAGTGACTTAAAATTGTCTTAAATATATAAATATGGTTTCAAATTTCTTCTGTTTATTAGAAACATAGAATAAATGCATTGATTGCTTTTTATAGAAGATATCATAAATTCAGAGTTTAAAATATGAAGCAGATCTTCTGATAAAATGTATAAATTTGTTTAAAGCTACCTCCTTTCTCTAAAAACCCCTTTTTGTCAATCAAAATAAGTAACTGTATTAATATAATATTTCTACTAATGTTGACGATCAAATTCATAAATCATTTTAATAATATTTTATGGTTAACGATAGTCATTCATGGTAAGTTTGAGGTTTTGGGTTTACTTTGCGACACTTCCAGTTTTTTGGATTGTTTGATTAAAAATTAAAAAAAAAAAAAAAAAAAAAAAAAACTTGCAGCTTCAGTGCTGTACTCTCACGGTAAGGTTATAAAATAAGTTTTCTGTTCAGTATTTTATAAAATAATAAATAAACAAATAAATAAATAAATAAAACGGAGGTTTCATATGCTTAAAATAATTTTTTTTTAAACTGGAGGTCAAATTGTAATGATTGAACACTCCCGTATGTGCTCTAATTTTTATATAATTTTCCCTTTTATAGTTCAGCTGAACTTTTGGGGAGAACATGAGAGCGTGAAAATCATGTCGTAAAAATTTCCTTCCGTTACCGTTTTTTTAATTTTATTTTAAAAAAGTTACTAACAAAAAATCTTAGTTTTAGCTTTTTTAGCAACCTACTATGATGCGTATAAAAGTCTATGCATCAGTTTTTGAAAAAAAAATGCATTTTGATATGCTCATAGACAGAACTAATGGTTAAAATTTAAATAAATTTTGAAAAAATAATTGCCTTAAAATATTAATTCATTAGAATCTTATATGTATCCCTAAAACATTGTCAAAACTGTAAGTTTTTATCATTGAAAAGTTTTTTTTTTTGCGAAAAGAGTACAGAAAGTTTTTGCAAATTGGCATTGCGTGTATACAGGGTATCAACACAACTTAAATATTATTTTGGCTCTAATTTACTTAAATATAGTTATTTTGGCTCAAATTCACTCCGAATACAAACCAGTATTCAGGGCCAGCAACTTTGTATAATGTATACAAACCAGTTGTTTATAAAACAAATATGAATTATTTTTTCAAAAGCGTTTAAACGTGAGTAGTTAGAATTCCATTTTTGTTAAAACGAATGTCATTTCAATTTCTATATATTCTTGCGATATCTGCCTGTATGGTTTACTTTTTAATTTAACCGTTTGAGCTCTACTAACTTTTGTGCTGATGTGTTTTTTTTTTTTTTGTGTGTGTGTGTGTGTGTGTGTGTGTGTTCATTCTATTTCACAAGGTAAACGATAGGTTAAAGACTTCTGGAAAGTTAAAAAATTATATTTTTATAGCTTATATTCTTAGTTCTTAGTTCGAAGAAAGCTTTCTTCGTCTTGAATAGCACCTCTAAGAAGGATAGAAAACTTTTGAAAAAATTGCGAAGAAAATACCGATTAAAAACATCTAGTGGAGAAAGTAAGTACTGACCACATGTGCGTCTAAAAATAAAAAAATCACGATTAGTAAAAAAAAATCGGACATCTCGAAAAGTAATTTGAAATCTAATCCAAATAGAAATAGATTTTAGCTACAAATGAACTAACGATGTTTTGTTTACACATTGCGTAGATTTTATTTTTGGGACATCTAAAAAAATGATTTTCTTCACTTCATTTTATTTCTTTAAGCACTCATCGAAAACATATATCGATAACACATATTCCGTTTTTGAAAAAAAAAAAAATGAACAGATATTTCAGTTGCAGATTTTTGTAGATTGCCCCGAGGTAGGTGAGATTATGCGATTTTTGTGATACAATTATGGGAGTTTGTTTTTCTGAAAGGTATTGCATCGAGGAAAACGAATTTGGATGATGCCAATCTTGGAAATGGTTCAGGAAGCGGGGGGGGGGGGGAACTGCACCGGGGGGGCAAGTGGTTTTCTATTCAATTTGTGATACAATTGCGGGAGTAAGTTTTCTGACAGGTATTTATTGGCAGGTGGATAACAAATTAGGAATCAGGATTTTGCCGACGCCGAAAATGGTGCAGGGGGCAAGGGGGGGGGTCGTAACTGTACAGGGGGGGAGTGGTTTTCCGTTCCATTTTCGTGACGCAAAAACGGGAGTTAGTTTTCCGCTTGCCAATACATTTCAGAAAAACTAATTTGAATGTTGCGAACACGGAACATGGTGCAGAGGGGGGGGGGGGTGCAAATGGTTTTTAGTAAAATTTTTGTGATAAAATTACGGGAGTTGGTTTTTCTGAAAGGTATTGGCACGAGGAAAACGAATTAGGATATTGCCAACCCTGAAAATGGTGCAGTGAAAAGGGGGGGGGTCATAATTGCATTGAGGGGCAAGTGGTTTTCCGTTCAATTTTTGTGACACTAAAACTTGAGTTTTGCAAAAACATTTTGCAGGGAAGAAGGGGCAAAGTGGTTTCCGGTGAAATTTTCGTAATAAAACTATGGGAGTTGGTTTTTCTAAAAGGTATTGGTACGAAGAAAACGAATTAGGATGTGGCCAAACCCAAAAATGGTGGAGGGGTAGAGAGGGGGGAGAGTTATAACTGCAAACATAAAATAGGCATATATGCAACATTTCTCGCTTTACAAAAAGTTTTCAATGCTTAAAAGACTTAAACCCACTTTCACAACATTATAATGCACAAATATCCGAATTAAATTGCAGACACGTGTTTTGGAGACATTAAGAGCTCCTTTTTCAATGTAAAAGATGTCAGTTTATGAATAAAAATGCATTCTCGGCTAAGGTTGTTTATTTCCATGGATTTCATTTTCTTTTAACCAAATCCATCACTTAGGAAATACGTTGGGGGGGGGGGGTGATCGGGGACTTCCATTTTCAAGAAATAATGCATTTGAAAAAATTAAGGACTATGAATTTTCTACTCCCCTTTGTTGGTTTTGACCGCTTGACGGCCGGCACAAATGCGTCTAGGGCAAATTATACAAAAAGCGTTCATAATTTTTATTTGTCTTTTGTACATTATCCCACTTAAAATTTATTTGTTTTACAAAAGTACTATTTGTTTCTGAAAATTGTATGAATTTCAAGTTTACACAGAATATACAATCCCCCCTTTTTTTTTGCGTTTAAGGGGGGGGGGTGACATCACAAATTACCGCCCCGTCTGTCACCCATTTTAGGTACACCACTGACGAATGTAATTTTTTTTCTGACTTCTTTTGCTGTAAAATCCTCCTCTATCTTTTTTTCCCTAAATTCTTTATTTGTTACCTACTGTCATTATTCAATTTCAATTGAATTTAATTTGTAAGAAAATTTATTTTTCTTTATTGAAATTTGATATTGATTAACTAATTACAAAAAAGTACAAAGCCTGGTAATTTCTGGGGAATTGTTTCGAAAATTTGATTTTCCATTTCGCCCCGATTGCTCCTTTTTTCATTTCTTCTTCAATTTAGAATCTTTCCTTTGGGTTGAACGTTTAAAGTTCTATATCAGCTGAAGTGAAACGATGAGTAAAAAATCTTACTCTCTTTACGAATATTTTTCAATATACATTTACAGAAACAGAGTATTTATTTATTTTAAACTGCTCTTATAACCAAGATTGCTGTTTTGACTTTTTAATCTTGAAGATAAGGATAAAATTATGTAATCATAGTTACAAGTTGCTTGTTTTGAAAAGGAAATCTAGAAAAGTACTGTTTTGAAGATATCTTAAGATTGGGTCTTGGAAAACAATGCCTAGAAAAAATGGAATTTGAAAACAGGAATAATGAAGAAATAAAACTTTTTATTTAAGCATATGCTTATTAAATTATAATTTTAAAGGAAAAGAGAAAAAAAGTGTGGAATATGTCTTTGATACTGAGATTGTTGCTATAATTACAAGTTACAACTGAGCGAGGGGAAAGGTTGGTTTTTACATAACCAATCCTAATATAGAAGATTGTATACTCTGTTATGACTGCACGCATCCCCAAAAGCTCAATTAGCCCAACAAACCTTTTACATGTTGCAGGGGTGCCCCTCCCCCCAAATATCGCGAAGACTCCCCCCTACAAAAGCAAGAGCCCCCCCCCCAATAAACAAATACCCCTCAAAACACCACCACCATCCCCTAAAGATTTCAATAGCGCAGTCAGCGCCATAACCTAGCCCCCCCCCCCTGCATTTTAGTGTTTTATATTCAATTTGAATTAGCAGATTTTTTTGGATGCAGCTAAACCTTTCGCATTCGACACGAGACACGACAACAACATAATATACAATCCCCGATTACGGACTATTTATATTTCTTCGTCTGCATTTATGACAGTTAGGATTTTTTTATTTTTATTATATTTTTTTTTTTTTTTTTGATATCATGATTTTTTCTAAAGTTACTATTATTATCATTATTTTGATTATAGTGTCTCGGGAAAAATATATTTCATACAAGACGTTCTTACTATTATAGACGGTTTTATATTATAAATCAACAAAATGTACGGTTAATTTTTTTTTCATGTATGTATTGGCTTTTTCCCCTCTTCGATTTTTGTTTTAGACACTGTAATAATGAAATACTCGTATGCATAAAATATGACTTACCTTTTGCCATTTGACTATGCTTTTTGCACCGGAGCCCTCGGCTCATTTTTCCTTTGTGTACTATTTTTTAAATTTATTTTTATGAATTCTAGATTTGCTTCTAGAAAATCTAAAATTATTTCGATGTGATTCTTTGCAACGTAAAACGTATTCTTTGAAGTATGAGCCATTAGCGTGCCAATCGTCAAAATTCGCGCCTTATCTTGCACGGATGGAGCAAAACAAAAAGTATCTGCGCCTAAAGACCATTGGTTGGAAGAAATCACGTGCCTCCTCCCCTCCCCCCGTGCCGCCAAAACCGGCGAAAAACTTCCTCCCCCATCGCGGCTGGAACTTGGACTCGTCGCCACATCGCAATAAGAATTTTTTTTACTTCAGAATACCATTTTGCGAGATTTCTCGTCACGTGATCGGCTCTGACGTAACGTCTCGAACTCGAAAGTAGAAAACGTTTGGAATGACCTCCCTCAGGTCACGCGGTTTTGGCGTGAACGGTGCATTTTTTCGACGGAGGAATCTTGTCTTGAACAATATTTAATTCTCACGCATCGGGATGTTTGATTTTCACCGCTCCGCCTGTTAATTTTAATTATAGTCTTACTAATGTAGTTATTACACATGTAGCAAATCAGTAAATTATATGTATTTTGCTACGAAAATAGGGTATGAGGAATCTTGGAGAAATCGAGGGAACTCTTCAAATTTCATACTCGCGCTTTGTTATTTGTAAATTCATAGCGTCTTACTTAGTGAAACGATTTTTATGGTTTTTTGTTTCCTGGATAGGAGTTATCTAACTTAAGTCCCAAACCTTTGCTTAACCATATTTGTTCTTTAGAAATAAGTTATGGGCAGAAAACAATAAACTTCATTTAATTTCAACATTAAACGATTAAATATAAAATCCATTGTTAAAGAAAGTGCCATAAAACAAAGGTACTTTCTTTACTCAGTGTTTAAAAAATTATTTATAAAACTTTAATATTAATCAGGAGAGCCCCTTAAGGGCGGGGGTGTTTTGATGGGTATTTTTTCTTTTTAGGAGGACTTCTGCTTTGTGGGAGTACCCCTCCCTAAATATTTCCCTTGTATTAACCATTAGCAGTCATATCGCAAATTTTGAATAAAGACTCTTCTGAAGCAAACAGAAAATTCATTAAGTATCATTGCTTTAGTAGTATTTTGATCTTCATCTATACAACTCTGTTTCTATTGTAGTGTTGATTTATAACATGGACAAGCAAACAGCAATGCGACTTTTTTCACGAGTAACGTGACACGTATTATTGTGTGAAATATAAAATAGTTAGAAGAGCCATTGACATTTCAATGGTCCTAATTAAATTAGCGCACAAATAAATCCTGGAGACGAACAAAGATCAGTTTTTAGTGCCAATCGTATAAATTGTTATGCGCATTAAGATTTTTTTTTTTACCGATTTCAAAAAAGACGTTCTCAATGCCTCGGAATCTTTGTATGTATGTCGATCGTAAACTCAGACACGCATAGACGAATATAGATTTTTTTTTCTAATTTGAAAAGGTATATACCTCCAAGGTGATCCCATGGTCATCAGGTCAGTATCAGTCAAGATGGGATCCTTGATACTCTTCAAATTATATGGGCAAAGTTAAAACGATTTCTGTTGTTTTTTAGTGACTCGTATTTTTTCTTTTTTTGGAAAGCATACTTTGAATAAAGTCAAACTGATGGTGAAGACAATTTTCTTTGTAAATAATTGCGCATTTAAAAAAGCCTTTATTCAGTCTTCGGAAGACGCTGTGCTCTGTTTCTTTCTCCATTTTGCTCATCTTAGCTGTTTTCAGACTCCTGTGCTAGACGCTTTCTCACTCGAGATGTAGGGGAGGGTGGCCCAAAGCAAGTAGGTTTTCAAAGAACACTCGAAATTTGTAGTTTTTGGATTTTAATCGCAACAATTTTGGTTTTTATTTCCTAGCAGGGTTCTTGAACTTTAAAATAAAAGGTAATTTTTGTATTATTTCAAACCCAATAATTATTTATTATCAAACTTGACAAACATGTGAAAAATCCGCTTTGCCCTACCATTGAGCCGAAAGCGGGTAAGCTTAACTAACTGTGGTTTGGTACATTTTCCAATTAAATATATGAAGTTATAAATGATTAAAATAGTTGACTAGCTACGTGCCATTATATAGAAAAATATAAAACACTTGTACTTAACCAATTTAAAGTCAGTACATGTGTTTATAAAACGCAAAGAAATAACTGAGTTAATTAATAGAGTAATTAATTGCCATTCTAAAAAATAACTTTTTAAAGTTATACTTATCCTATTGAAAGAGAAAATTTAAGTCAGCATACGAGTCAAGAAATTTTAAATAATTATATGATTAAATCATATACCCGCTTTGCCCAAAGGCACGTTTTTTATTTCAATAATTACAACCTTAAATTAATAATTAAAAAAAAAACGGAATGACCATCGTAGTTTATAGGTGGATAGTGTCAGAATAAGTTAATATTATTGAGAATAAAAAAAAATATGCTGATCTTCAACTAATCACAAGTTTTAAAACTTCTTTTTTTTTTTTTTAATGTATCATTTTTTTTTAAAGCCTGGTTGCACCATGCCACTTCACTGCTGCTTCGCTGGGGAACTGATAATAACTCTGGGGTGTTCGGGTAAACACGACATAAGTAGGGGGGGGGGGCATACAAAAGCCAACCCGCTTTGTTCGACCTATCCGCTTTGGGCCACCCTTCCCTACGTAAGGAGTGCACCACATACTCTACCCTACGTACTTATTTTACATTTACACCACTAAATAGCATAAAATAAATTATTTTCAAATTAAAAAATAACCGACTTCAAAAAACTAAGAGGAACTAAAAAGTAAAAAAAAAATAAGTGGTCATATACTTACATACGATTTCGAGGTAGTATTTACGAGGTAGTAGTTTATTGGAGAACCCGACTTCAAATGGTTATTAAAAATTAAGAGATCGTACATATCTAGTTAGGTATTAAAATAATTCATCGTATAGTAATTAAAATTAGTGTTTATTATATAGTTGGGTGTTTAGTTGATTTTTGTACTGTAATTGTAAAATAAGTTTGATTTATACGTTTGAGTAGGAAATCGTATGTAAGTATATGACCAATTATTTTTTACTTTTTCGTTCCTCTTTGTTTTTTAAAGTCGGTTCTATTTTTATTTGAAAATAGTTTATTTTAAGCTCACTGATACTTACATTTTTCTTCCTTCTTTTTAAGAATTAATTCAATTGCTAAGACACTTAATTTTATTATTGCAAGACAATAAGCAAATAAGTTGATTTTTGTGCTCTTCATCCATTTTTTTTTTAAATTTCTTGGTAATTTTAGCTTTATTACGCTACTTTAAAAAATTGTTAGTTTAATTTATAAAATATATTGTTCACAACTGTATTCGAGAATAAGTAACTGATCAAAAGCATGAGTTCAATAAAGTTGTTTACATTTTTTTTTACAAATGTCCTTGTGGAATAAATAATGTTTTTTACTTCCTTTTACAAAAAAGGAAATATTGTATTCGCGAAAAAATTTTCACCCAAAAATCGGCCTTAATTTCCATTTTGCTCAACCCCAAATGAGTGTTGAGTTTTTTTTTTTTCAATCCGACCACACGTGGATGTGCCTAGGAACGTACAGACACCCGAAATATCCATTTTGACGACCCCGAGTTAATTACAGCGAGTTTTCTCGTGACGTCTGTATGTACGTATGTATGTGCGTATGTGCGTATGTGTATATGTGTGTATGTGTGTATGTATGTCGCATAACTCAAGAACGGAATGTCCTAGAAAATTGAAATTTGGTGCGTAAACTCCTAGTGGGGTCTAGTTGTGCACCTTCCTTTTTGGTTGCATTCGAATGCTTCAAAGGGGTCTTTTGCTCCTTTTGGGGGGGAAATCATTGTTTATTTCGATGTAATCTCAAGTGGTGTTATAATTTGGCGGACACTTGGCGATATATCGGCAGTCTTTTGGTCGCCAAGTTTTGTCGCCAACTTGGTGACAAATTTGGCGATTTTTTTATTATTTTTAAATCTGGTTTCAATTTGGCCATTGTTGGTGATATTTAGAGAGTAAACTATTGAATCATATTAAAACTGCCAATAATGAGAAAATGACATTAAATTGGAGTAAAAGGAAGTCATGTGATGCACACATCAGCTCGTTTTTGTTCACATTATTATTATCTAATTGAGAAAATTAGAAATATTGTTAATTTTTACAAACATTATGTAGAAAACTAAAATCCATAAATAAATTGCTGATTTAATGAAAAGTCTATGTATTTTCTCAGTGGGATCAAGTACCCCCCCCCCCCCATGAAGGGATCATGTATCCCTTGAAGTGGGGATACATGATCACTTTTTGAAATTATTGAAAAAATATTTTACCAAAACTATCTGTTTCATTTCAACTAAAAAAAATACTTTCAGATAGAGGGAAAAATCACCTTTTTTCACGTACTTAAAAAAAATAAATAAAAAAAAATGATAATTTGCATCAGAGAAAAAAATTGGAAACTAAAGTGGGGATCAAGTATCCCTAATCTCCGCTACACACAAACAGTAAAAAAAAAGTATGTTATTACAGCACAAAGTTACAAATATTGCTTAACTACTTTCTTCTGTAAATGCGCATCTTGCGTTTTTCATGAAACTTTTGTAAGTAAAACGGTAAATTTTAAACTTCAGCTTTAAGGAAAGATATTGCTATCACGATACAAACTACACTACAAGTAAGTTCTAATATAGTATCGAAAAAATCAATATAAATGCAGCTCCAAAAAACTTGACATTTTCCATTGATATTTTTTTAAAAATAAAAATACTTAAAAAAATCTGAAAAAATGATACTTACTCTTTGCTAGGATTTTATTAAGAAAAAATGGAGGGAACTCACTTTAACTATGTTACACACTTAAAAGAGGGGTCAAATTTTCATACAACAAGAGACTGACAAGCAGTACCAGGAGAGTTAGAAGATGAATTTCTTCATGGGTTGTCTAAAATGTAAATATAGTAATAAAGAAATAACAGAAGCCTAAATCAAAAAGTATGGTTATTAAATGACAAAAGAAAATTTATGTGAAACCTCCCTTAACGGACACCCCCAATTTCTTTGAGTACAAGTCCCACACAGGTTTTTCCATATTTTTCACTCTGAATATCTTACACTTCGAATAACGGACATTCATTTCAACTAAAAAAAAAAACGATTGCTACATTAAAACTTTCTTTAAGTTAGCCATTATGATAAAATTTACAAAAAGAAAAGGTACCTTCTCATTACCTGTGAATTGCTTTATGGTTCAGGAAATACTAACATAAAACATAAAGGGAATCAGCAATATTAATAATAAGAATTTTACTTTTAAAGCAACTACGAAATGTATAGCAACTTCACTAACCTATTCGAGCATTATCTAGATAAACAAATGTCTAACCAATAAAGCTCCCTTGGAACGATTCGTCTTCATAAGAACAAAAAATAAATAAATAAACAGAATTATTCCACTGATACATTTTTTTATTTATCGTTGCAAATTTAACTTTCGTTTTTTCAATCAATTTTATTTTCCAACTAATGTACCCGAAATAAACCCTTCTATTCTACCTGATGTATTACCAGTGCTTGAGAAATAATGCTAGGAGAGTGATTTTCTTAAGACAGGAGTATGACACTTTTTTAGGACAGTAGTATGACATTTTCCATACAATTTGCCTGTTGCGTAAGCCGATAATTATAATTAAGGTAACTAATATTATTTTTCGACGCTAACCTCTTAATTCAACTACACACTATGAGTAGAATTATTATTTTTCTTTTATTTAACAAAGAAATTTTTTCCGGGAGAATGACAGCAAAAATGTTTCATACAGATTTTTGAACTTCAAAATTTTAGTAAAAACAGCAGAAAAATCGTATGAACTTAATACTCAAGGAATTCAACAAAATGGTGATAATAAACAGTGTTGTAGCACAGAAAATCAAAAATTCCTTTTTTTAATCTATAATAATTGAACTCATTCCTAGGACAGGAGAATGACATGAAACCTAGGGAAGAAGTTTAAAACGAGGTACGTTGATGATTTAAATAATTTAATTTATTTCAAGAATGCTATTTTACACCTGTAAGTACGCTTAATTTTGTACTACAAATTCAATTTGTATATTGTTGATACAACATTCTTATGTAATTTAAGTCCATTTGAAATACGGCTTGGGACACGCCAAAAGTGTGACTTTCTGGTTATTTAAAAATTTTTGTAGAAAATTCTAAATGAGTTATTGTTTTAATAAGAGTAGAATAACATCAGATAAGTTATTTCTAACCATTAAAAAATGAAAACACTTTCTGCTTTAAATAATTTTTGTGTTAAGCTACTGGAATAAATTATTGTTAAAATTTTGGAGAATCATCCAGCTTCATTTATAAAACATATTGAATAAAGATTAAGAAAATGAAACAAATGATTTTCTATCAGCATTCTTTTTAAATCTATCTACAGATACAGCTAAGCTTTTCTTTATTAAAGAAAATACGTTCTGAAATTTGGTTAGACCACTGAATTCCTTGCGGTTGCTTCTCGCATGCTTTGCACTTTAGATTTACATACCGAGCATTATTTTGTGATCTGTGCGACATCCGAATCTCTGAAGCGGAAATTTCTTGGGTATTTTGTTTCTACTGGCAAGAATTTCGCTACGTATTCCGTCCATTATTTCAGCCGCTAAGACCTTTCAGAATGAAGGATGGCATTCTCAACTTCATTTTGAGAGCTGCTACCATTTTCATTTTCCTTCAAGCATTACATTTTACGTTTCTGCCAATCTAGTCGTTCTCTTTGAATAAATATTCACTTTGTTGCAAATATTTCAAACAGTGATTTTTGGAGAATTTTAATGAAACTAGAATTTTTTTACAGAGTAATTCGCATAAGTTTTCAAAAAAACTTGATTTCAAATCAATCTTGTTTATTTACAAAAAGCAACAATGTGATATTTTTTACAACATTGCTAAAACATAATTATATGCTTATGTGCAAATATCAATAAATACCTGATTATATCATATGCTTTACGCACACACACGCACATATAAGGCATATGGGTGTAAGTGAAAAATTAAAATTTGGAGAGAACCAGTACACATGGTAGGTGCAGCTATCCTCTGTTTTGGGGCAATATATATTACTAGTAGGCCCTGGAAGGTGATACTGTACAACAAGATTAAGAAAACTTTTCAATAAAAGTCTACATAGGACCGGAACTTTAAAGGTGTTTAATCAAGACTTGAAAATGTCTTCTTACGTCCCTTTACTTCCCCTCACTGCCTCGTATGTATGAAAAAATTTGGAATTATTACAGTCGAACCCGCTTAATGGAATAGCCATTTGGCCACGAAAAATATTCTAATAAGCGGGATACTTCATTAACCGGAATCAAAATAGCACATTATATTGGCTTGGTACATTGAAAATATATTATATTAAGCGGGATATTCTTTTAACCGATATTCTAATAAGCGGGCTCAACTGTATCTTACAGTCAATAGTGGTAAATGACAATCGTTAATAACAGTAAGAGATAAAAATGTTTCCGGGAAATCCAATTATAATTAGCACTAACAGTAGCAATTTTGTAAAAGAAAAAGATGGTTGGTTTGTTCGGTTACTTCAGTTCGATGAGGACTGCATGGCTGATTTTATTTCTTTCCAGAATTGGGCTTCGCAAGCCATAAGTAAAAAATGTATTTTTGTTAAGCTCTGTAGTGAAACATTTCTTTCCATGATCCGACGTCAACAAATGAGCTACAAACAGTGCTGGTTAAGTTTTTTAGTTAAATTCTACTCGTGTATCTCGACAAGTGTATCTAATGAGTAGTGCATAGAACAGCTAGCTCCATCCAGTTCTAATACATTTCGTTAATGCCTGCATTATTTCTATATGTTATTTTGCTGAACATGCGCTTTTTAAAATTAGAATGAATTTTTATATTTTATTAAACATACGTCTCGGAAACTCATTTCTGCAGATACTGCCGTTTACTTGATCACGGCAAAATTGTGCTTGGTATCCTTTCATATAACAAGTTATCTATTTAAAACCATTTACTTCGCATTTCTAGAACTGCCGGGGAAGAAAATGAAAGATCACTAGACTTGAAAAAATAACTTTTTTAAAAGTAATCTTTAATCTTAAAATTTATGAATCTTATTTTTAATATAAAATACTTATCTTTAAAGAATGAATACGTGCTAATAACAATGAAGAAAAAAGTAAAAATAACTTACATGAAATTATTTTGAGTATTTAACTACTTCGTAAAATTAAGGTTGTTTTCGCAAACTGAAGATGAATTATTAATTAGTAAAATATATTTTTACCGAGTTAAAAGATATTCCTTTGCTAATTATGGCATTGCTTTAGGCAAAAACGTAATCCCTAATAAATCTAGCTTAATGAATAATTTTAATTATTTGTCGTTGTATGTTTTTAACGATTTCTTATTTGTTGCCAGTATACTGCTCTCAATATCTAGAAAAAAATTAATGAATTTCACCCTTTTCAATTCATAGTTTTTGAAAATTCTTAAGTGCTATTGGGTAAATGAATGTAATTTACAACAACGGCCTTTTTCTTATTAAAATGATGTTTTTGAATAATTATTTACCGAATCATAATGCTGAAGCATGGATTTAAATTTCCGGATCATATATGAAAATCTGTCCATATGTCGACTGATTATTTTCAACAATGGTTTGAAACGGCATGCTTAGAAACTTCTGAGACTGATCCCTCGATTAATTGTTTAAGGAAATTATATTATTTGGTAACAGGAAAATTCCAGTGCGCACAACAAAAGTTTTTGTTCATACTAATTTTTCACAATACAGAAGTATTCAGTAAGTTACCGCCCAACAGCCAGGGCTACTGCAGAAATACATGAAATACACCGTCACCGCCAGCTCAGGCAATTCCAACCGAAGACTGCAGTTTCGTGCTTATTGGCACTCATCAGCGCGGCATAGGAGAGACTGAGCTGGAGGTGGAAAACCTCATAAGGAAGCCAAAAGTGCCAAACAAAGTGGTAGCTAATACAGAATTAGCACTGACCAAACAAGTGACCGAAGCAGTGGTTCGGTACAACACGAATATTGAAGGCAAGGCAGGTATATTCAGTAAGTTACCGCCCAATAGCGCCAATAGTGCCAAACAAACTGGTAGCAAATACAGATTTAGCGCTGACCTCGGCTGGAATTGCCTGAGCTGGCGTTGTATTTCATGTACAATACAGAAGTGTTTGTGCCAAACCTCGAAATCAAGAATTTCTTTTGCATGTAACTAATTTTATTTTTTTTAAAGAGCTGGGTAAATTCTAATAAGATAGATAAATAAAGTAGTGTCAAAAGAGGTAAAAAAAAAAAAAAACATACTTAGATACAAGGTTCATCTGAAAAAAAAAAAAAATTAAATGGATGCATTAAGCAAATAAAATAAAACATCAGAACACAATACCTTAAATCATGCCCAAAATAACATTCGCTGACTACAATACGTGACCAGTATCTTAAATAAAACTGTTGGGGTAAGTCAGCAAATGCCTCATTAGGGATCGTCCAAAGCACAAACGTCACACGTCGTCGGATGTCTGAAAAAGCTATGCTCTTGATGTTGCCCTATAGATAAAGGAACAGAAAGAAGCCAGGAAGCGAAAGATCAGACGATAACTTTGGATGCGTAACTACAGATACACGATGTTCGTAAAAAGCATTTGTATACACGGATACAGAGCTTGAACTTTCCCAAATCCTGGGAAATGAAGCCACTAACACTGTCCTGGCTGATTCCCAAATCATCCGATATCAGTCGTAAATGCAGTAGGCGATTGTTTAAAAACATATGTCGCAACTTCGCGAAGTTATCGGCCGTCACACCTATTGCGGGTCGACTAAGGCGGGGTTCGACATACACTGTTTTATGAAATGAAATTACTTTTATACAACAATATGATCAATCGTCAAATAGAGAGCACAAATGATATTGAACATTTTATGTACAGTTTATAATTCAAATTGAATAAAAACAATTGGTAACGTCTACCGGATATTTTATGTGAACTTTTGCAGCAATTTGTTTGCCACCGTAATCAATGCTTACACAGTTATTCTCTCCGTATCTGCCAATCTTTTTGAAGACTTGTAACAAGCAAAATTTCCACCAGCACCACCTATACTGCCGTGCTAAGCACAAAAGTCGTACCTGCACTTTTTATCAATATTGATTTACGGTTACCATCTGGTTCTTTACCCCGTATTTCAAACAAATACACATTTTATGGTTATTTGTGAATGGGAATTATATATATATATATATATATATATATATATATATATATATATATATATATATATATATATATATATATATATATATATATATATATATATATATATATATATATATATATATATATATATATATATGAAAAAATTGCATTTTAGTCAAAGACATGGAGGCGCAAAATTTTTAACGCCATTTTCGCATATTGAGCTCAGGTGCAGATGAAATTTCGCAAGGAAACTTTTGTTTTACTTTACATTATTGGCTAGAGGAGACATCTCGACATTTATGCCGCATGTTTCTCAGGGAGAGAAGAAAAGATGGAAAAAAATATCAGAAATGATGAAAATTATATGGAATACTAAAAAACTAAGCTTTAGTCAGTCGATAAGTTAATTCAAACATTTCATGTTAACGATCTTAATTTAACAACTGTATAGTATTACTCTACATACAATACAACTGGCGTTTACCAGTTTTCTATTGTAAGGAGAGACAAAATGACACTTAATAACTCGAATTAAAACCAAAAATAAAATATTATTTTCAAAACAAATAGTGAAAGAAAAGAAAAGAAATAAAATGTAAGTTTTGAATAAATAAATTAATTGATAAACTATAATGTATATTAAAACCATATACTACGCATTGGATAAAAAATAAAATTAAAAAAAAACTTGATTCAAATATTGGGAATCATATTTGATAGAACGGATTTAGTACTTATACTGTGACAAATTAATTTCTTTGATGAATGTAAATCTACAATATACATCAAAGAAAATTTATGAATTACGTATTTAAAAGCTAAAAATTCTTTTGATTTGTAAGTATTCTTACTGACTTTTATTTTGAATGAAATCTTATGCACAAAACTACGGTTTTGAAAACGGAAAGTACTCTGTATTATTCAATATCAAAAATATAAACTAAAATGGATTAATTGCAAAATATCTTCTAATACATCATTATTATTTGTTTAAATTTTATTCTTTGATTGAAAAAAAAAAAAAAAACCACTTGATACTGAAAGGCTACTAAAACATATTTTGTGTAAATATTGTTGTAATCCAATATTTGTATTGCGTCTAGCAATCGCATTCATAGTTTAAACATGTACAAAAACACGTTTTTAAACATGTACAAAAAAGTAGTTTCTTGTAAATATTTTGATTAAAGAACTAATTTGGGTATTTTTATTTTATTAAAATAGTCTTAAACTTTTCTTTTAATAACATGTATACCTTCTCTAAAGCACATTCTAACAGACTACACATCATTAACAGGGATTTTAATCAGTTTTAGAAATAAATATAAATTAAGACCCAAAAAGCATTTATTCTTTCCATTTTTGTCCTTCTTTTGAAGAACAGTTTCATTAAATATTCAGTTTAAAGCGACATTTCTTCGTTTGTAAAACTGTCTGATCTTTAAATTTTTAAAATATAATGCAACATTAAATTATTTGTCCATTGATAATTAATTTTAATCATTAAAATTTTTTACCTATTTAGCAAGAGAAATACAACCATACTTTCAAGTGCTGTTTTAAAATAAAATTTCTGTTATGTGACTGTCATTTTATGTATTGTAAAAAAAAGGGTCCTATGAATTAATGCTATCTTTTGTTTGTTTTTGACAAGTTAATCACTTTTTATTTATTTAATTACACGTTTTTGTCTCTTTAGAACAATGGTAGATTTTCCTTTTTTTTTTTTTTTTTTTTTTTTTTACGTTTTCGAGGGATTTTAGATGGCATGCATATTTTATGGTTATTTGTAAATGGGAAATATGTGTTTTTTTTTATCTGAAAAAGAGTTATTTTAGTCAAAGACATGGAGGTGCAAAATTTTTAACGCCATTTTCGCATAATGTGCTCAGCTGCAGATACGACTTTTGCGCTTAGCACGGCAGTATATCAGTTTGTAGACATTTTGGTTTTATTTTGAAATTTCGCAAGGAAACTTTTGTTTTACTTTACATTATTGGCTAGAGGAGACATCTCGACATGTATGCCTTATGTTTCTCAGGGAGAAAAGAAAAGCTGGAAAAAATATCTGAAATGATGAAAATTATATGGAATACTAAAAAACTAAGCTTAAGTCAGTCGATAGTTAATTCAAACACTCTACATACAATACAACTGGCATTTACCAGTTTTCTATTGTATGCAAGGACGAAATGATATTTTATAACTCGAATTAAAACGAAAAATAAAATATTATTTTCAAAACAAATAGTGAAAAAAAAGAAAGGAAATAAAATGTAAGTTTTGAATAAATAAATTAATTGATAAACTAAAATGTATAATAAATCCATATACTACGCATTGGATAAAAAAATAAAACCAAAAAAACTTTCTTCAAATATTGGGAATCATATTTGCTAGAACGGATTTAGTCCTTATACTTGGACAAATTATAGTTTCTTTGATAAATGTAAATCTACAATATACATCAATAACAATTTATGAATTACGTATTTAAAAGCTTAAAATTATTTTGATTTGTAAGTATACTTACTAACTTTTATTTTGAATGAAATGTTATGCACAAAACTACGGTTTTGAAAACGGAAAGTAGTCTGTATTATTCAATATTAAAAATATAGACTAAAATGGATTAAATGCAAAATATCTTCCAATACATCATTATTATTTGGTTTAAATTTTATTCTTTGATTGAAAAAAAAGCACTTGATCCTAAAAAGCTACTAAAACATTTTTTGTGCTAATATTGTTATAACCCAATATTTGTATTGTATCTAGCAATTACATTCTGTAGTTTGTTTTTTAAACATGTACAAAAAAGTAGTTTCTTGTAAATATTTTGATTGAAAAACTAATTTGGGTATTTTTATTTTATTAAAATAACCTTAAACTTTTCTTTTAATAACAAATACCTCTTCTAAAGCACATTCTGTCTACACTTCCTAAACAGGGACTTTAATCAGTTTTAGAAATAAATAAAAATTAAGACCCAAAAATCATTTATTCTTTCACCATTTTTGTTCTTCTTTTGAAGAACGGTTTCATTAAATATTCAGTTTGAAGCGACATTTCTTCATTTGTAAAACTGTCTAATCTTTAAATTTTTAAAATACAATGCAACATTAAATTATTTGTCCATTGATAATTAACTTTAATCATTAAACTTTATTCCCTATTTAGCAGGAGAAATACACCCATACTTTCAAGTGCTGTTTTAAAGTAAAATTTTATTTATGTGACTGTCATTTTATGTATTGTAAAAAAAAAAGTCTTATGAATTAATGCTGCCTTTTGTTTGTTTTTGACAAGTTAATAGCTTATTATATATTTAATTACGCTTTTTTGTCTCTTTACAACAATTGTAGATTTTTCCTTTTTTCTCTTTTTACGTTTTCGAGGGATTTCAGATGGCATGCAGCATTAATAGTTAAACATAAATCTCACATCAGTTCTCATATTAAAAATCTTACTATGTTGGTTGCTTAGCATATTTTAGAAATGACGCAGTGAGAAGCAAAGGGAGGCAAATAGACAATATAAAGTTTTGAGTAAAATGCGTTTAAAGATAAGGCTCTTGGTTCTAGGTCCTAAGTTTTCATTGAAAAGCTTTTCTAAATTATGCTGTATAACAGAACTTAATAGGGCTACTAGTACTATTTCTTGCCATAAGACATAGGAGAGGTTCACCTACCATTTGTACTGGTTAACTCCAAATTTTTAATTTTGCCACTTACATACCTTTGCTTCTCACTGCCTCAATTAATAACTTTTATTATTAGTGTTTGATATTAGTCATACCTAAATATTTCATGAATTTCTAAATTTTTTTAAGCAGTAACCTTTTTTTCCAGACTTTTCTGTTATTTATAAGTTTGTTTTGCTAGTAATGATGGTCTTTAAACTACTGTCTTTAGTTCAAACCAGCTTCAGCACATTTGTTAAACACATTTGTTAAAAATGCAAGCATGAGAAAGATCTAGAAACAATAATAGTTACTATAATATATTTTGTGCATCCCATATCAATCCTAATATAATTGCGTTTTCATGCAAAATCTGTGAATTATATGCTACACTATATATTATTTTTTTACTAGCACCAAAAAGGGCTTACTACTATTAAATGTTCTAATTTTCTATAATATATATTTATGTATTTATAATTTTTATACAGGGTGTCTCAGTTAAATGTTTCAAAGCTCTTAGGAGGGGTAGGATGCATCCTGACGATTCTAACTCACTTAGCAATGCGGAATTGTTGATGCTTTCCTAACCTGAGAAATTTGATATGCCAGAAGTATTCCAGACTGCTTGGAGCTCCATGCGCCGAAGATGGGAGGCATGCTTGGTAGCCGGTGGAAAAAACTTTAAACACTTTTTTAAACTTATGTACCTTTTGCCCTTTTACATGTATTAATAAAAAGATTTTTCACTAACGGTCTCTTTTTTATGGTCCTTCTCTGTTTATCATCGCTTAATGAAAACACTTCCGACCACGCATTACTATATGATTTCAAATCGTCAGGATGCACCCTACCCCATTTCGGAGTTCTGGAACGTTTAACTGAGACCCCGTGTATATTTGAAATACTTCATACATTTCACTAAATAATATACTGCGAATAATCTTCTAAAGATTGCCATTTTCTATCAACATCACGCTGAGAGAGAATAAATTATTGGTTTTACTGAGCATTACTTTAAATGTACATTTTAAGGAATGACAGAAATGAGAAAATACTGGTAAAAATTCTGAACCATTAGTGGCATAGACAAACCAGCTGTAGGACAAATTTTAAGTATAACAGTCTCTTTAAAAACGATTGAAAATGCAAAAAAAAAAAAAAAATCAGCTAAGAAGTTTAATGTGACAATATGTATTGCATGTGTGGGTTTGAAACATTCAAGATTTTTTGTTCTGAAAATTAATTAGTTAATTTTGAAAAAAAAAAAAAAAATGAAACACAGAGAAAAAAACGTTACCATTCGTAAACATTTCAGAGCAAATTCGAAAACGTAATGCAATGCTATATCTAAAAGTATACTTGAAATAAAAGCGTATTTCACAGTATAGATCTGTCTAAAAAATTCAGGTTCCGGTCACATCGTGTTCAAAGCAGCTGAAGTAGTTTTTTTGGTGTCTTTTTCACCAATAAAATGAGTAATTACGCCCTTTTAAATTATTAAATACATTGTTGAAAAAGTTTACTGTCATGCTGTTGGTATTTATCTCTTTTACTGCAATAAAATCATAATTTTCGTTGTCCTTCCTAACATTCTCTGTTTGGAAGGTTGTTTTCGTACGGTTTAAACGCTTGTAAGCAGTCTGGAGAATTTCTTTTTATCTTCAGATGCCCCCATTTCATCTTTTTTTATGCTGTCGGGAAGCATGACAAAACTTTCTAGAAACGTAAGAATATGTTTGTTTTGTATTTTATAAATAATTGATTTGGTAAAAACAACTTATGAATAATTTGCGAAATTTAACTTTCACCTTAGGAAAGTTTGACCTTGACCCCAATTTGACAAATAATTTGTAACTTTTTCAAAACTTGACAACTGTTTAAGAAAACGTGTGAGAAACTCTTAAAATCCCTATTTCGGCTTTGTTCCCGTAAAATAAAAAATGTATTATGCTTTATGTATCGTAAACATATTATCAAAAGCATAGACAAAAATTAATCAAAAATAAATAAAACCATTAAATACATATAAGTTGAGTAAAATATTGGAAATTAGACTTTCGAGATGAGTAAATTAGAGCTTGCCGAGTCTTCTTAATGAGTCTTAAGAAACCAAACAGATGTACTACGAATTAAACCAGAGATAACCTGGAGAGATTGCGCACTCCTATTTAGGAAAATTGCACCACCACGAATGACTTACGCGAGTGAGCTGAAAATTGCAGGAAATGTAAAGTAGGGCATGATACGCAAATGATTATAATTGCAGATCGGTACAGCATGCGTATGTTGAGCAGCGCCCTCTAAACGGCGAATCGAACCGAGTATAAATAGACGGCTGTAGCGAGGCGTGTATGATTATCGGTGGTTATATGCTAGAGTAAACGTTAACTGAATCTTAACTATGCCTCTTCGACGAAAGAAAGTGAAATTTGAGCGAATTTCGGAATTTGAACGGGGCAGAATCGTCGGCCTTCGCGAAGCTGGATTGTCTAGCCGCTCGTGTGAAGCGTAACAGCAGCGCAATCATGCGTCTTTGGAAGTAGTGGACGGACGAGGGTCGGACAGCTCGGAAATCTGGGAGTGGACCCCGAAATGTGACGTCAGCTCGCGATGACAGACACCTGGTGCATATGGCGCTGACGGATCTCGCAGCTTCTTCTAGACATTTGGCAGCACAGCGGTCAACAGCTACAGGTTGCGCATACAAGCAATATGGAATGCTCTTCCGCAGGCAGATATTCAAACTTTGTTTCACTCCATGCCGAGTCGTGTAGCAGTTCTTATTGCGGCGCGTGGTGACCACACAAATACTAATTTCTATTTTTTTTATTGTTTGTTTGGTTTGAAAATGTAATCATTTATTTGTACCACTACTACTCAACTGTGTATTAAATTTCATTCAACTATGATGCTTAATTCATGGTGTGTTGCAATTTTCACAAACAGGAGACTATTTGGAAGAGCTTTTGACGCAGATTATTTTGTGGTTACGACAGCGATAGCGCTGCAATATTAAATCCAAACAGAAATAATGTTACTGGAAAACGCATATTTCAATCCAAAAGGGAGGGGGGGGGGCGGGGTATTGATGCTCATTGCAGAAAAAAAAGACCAAAGAAAAAAAATTAAATAATGTATTCAACAACAGAAAAAATTTTCATCTGCTGAAATAATTGCATGCCATAATACTAATGAATTAAAATTATTTACCTGTAATCTACAGGAATGGAAATGTTTCTTAAAAAAACTTCCCACAGAGCAATACAGAAGAGCGTAAATGGAGTATCTTTAGGAACACTTTTAGCAGAAAGATAAAATAGAGGTGGTGAATCCTCTTAGTAATTATATGACGCGTGACGCGTATTAATCGAGTAATTAAGGTACTTTATCTTCATTTTATCAAGAATACCGCAGCGTACCAGAAACTGGAGGCACAATTATTTCTTTGTGAATGTAAAGAGCGCCTTTCTGCTCTGGCTGATTATGTGATTTCATAATAAAAATCTTACTCAACTCTTTGCTATCTCTCATAAAATGCCTCTCCGCTTCGCTTAAAAAGCTTCAGATTGCTGTCTCAGTCTTTGTGTTGATTAGAAGCATGTAGATAAATAGAATGAGTGAGAGAAAGAAGCAGAGTCTGAAGCAGTGGTAAGGATCGTAGAAACTTTGAGGTTGCCTTACGAAAAGGCATCAAATAAAAAGAGTCGTTTAAATGAGTCATTTTAGAATATCATTCCTTTAGGGTTTTAATTTGTAAGTGATGAAAGGGGACGAGCATGTTGAGAGGAAAAAGTTATCCTTAGAGTATCTCCGTTTAAAACAAAACAGGACATCCGGTATAACTAGCAATCGAAGACTAGAAAAAGGAGTTGCTGTTTTTATGATTTTTACAATAAAATATACGAAGAAAAATATTATCTATTACCCTGTACAAGAACGTGACATTTACAAACAATAGTATCTGAGATATTAAAAGAAATGTTTTGCATAACAGGTTGCTTTTCAGGAGAAGAACGATAATTTTCCTCAATAACTCTATGTATTATTTTGAAACAAAACTTTTTTTTTTAAATTTCAACAAGACTAGCATTGTAAGAATGAAGTCTTTCACAGCCGGTGTCAATGATGTTGTGAAGTTTCGGGATGTTGTGCCGTGGTCTGAGTTGTTTCCTCAAACGTTTCTACCGAAGCTGCGGCGGTCGCGGTCATCTTCAGTGTTTACGTGTTCGAAGCTTCCAGGGAAGCGACGTTCTAGCAACTGATGCAGATTTCGAAGTGAACTCTTTGAATATGTGCAAATATGAATTATATAAGGATGTATGTGTGTGTATGAGTGTATGTTACTTATTAAAATCCTCAGTTTGAGCCGGATCTTTGTCAAATTTTGCACAGAGGTCCTTTGTTGCTTAGGAACTCCCATAAGGAGGGGGGGGGATACGCTTTTTATAGGAGGAGAAAACCCTATCTCCAGAAAATCCGTGAAACGGAATGTTTACACCTGTGAATGGCAACCTGCGTCTTCACTCGCCAACCCCCTCATTGTGTCTCAATGCTATGCGTGCGGCGGATGTCAATTAATAATTTAAATGCTTTCATTCCAGGATTTCTTCAGGATATCTTGTATCTCCGACCTCCAAAGTTTTAGACTGGTGAATCAGGACGGAATAGTTTCCCCTGGATGTTTAGTGCGAATATTGACCTGGTACACAGACATTCACTGTTCAGATGAGATAGGGTTACAAACACACATATACACACACAGGCAGACGCACACGGGTTTTAATAGTAAAGATTTTTGAAATAAAAAAGAAAAAAAAAGAGGTCTAAATTTAAATTTCAAGTCATGAATTTGTTAATCGTTTATTATTATGTAAGCATGATTGTTGAACTTGCTACCTTTAACAAAACTTTTATTGATATCGTGGATACTGTTAAATAAAATTACTCGTACATTTATTTAACAAAGGAGGGAGTCATTTTGAGATAGCATAAGATCCAATTCCACCTGTAAAGTGGGTAAAGTAGAATCAACAAAAGCAATTTTTGAAAATTTATAATAAAAGGGATGCGTCCTAAAGATGCTCTCTTCCTTATAAACATAATAGTCCTTTAAATTAAGTTAAAAATTGAAGTAGAAGTTTAATGCAAAACTTATTGTTCTCGAAATAAGTCATCTTTCAAGTTTCAGGTATCATCTTCACTAACACAATATTACTAAAAATATATTTCTCTTCGGAAATGTAAATAGTTTTCAAAAGAGCTTTTAGGCAGACGGAAGTAAATTGAGATTTGTAAATTAGCTGCAGAGAAAATGCTCCTTATAATTTATTCAGGACTTCAAATTAAATGCTTAATATTTACCTTACAGCGGGCGCGGATTGTAGACCAACACGAAAGGTCGTGCATATTTCTTAAGTACTGAAACTAACTCAGTGGTGCAGCAATTTAAGGGGGTCAAAGCTTAGTGTAGGGCCCATCTAATTTTTCGTAACTGTGTGGTGTGGGATGCAAAGCAGATGTTAGGGGAGGACATCATCCGAACGCGGAATCTCCTCTGTTCAGTTCCCAATCCTGCTTCTTGCTCATTTTATCGACCCATTGAAGGGATGAAAGGCTGAGTCGACCGTGCTCCACCCGGAAATCAAGCTCGGGTCCACGGCGTGAAAGCGCGAAGCCACTGGGCTTCATTTTTTTGAAACACTATACACATATATTTTCAAATGGATATCAAAACTATCCAATAATTAGCTGAGTGTGATTAAGGATGATTTATTTAAAAAAAAAAAATAAGAAACAAAAACAATCTGCCATAAAACACAAATAAATGAATAAAATGACCGAAGTATGGATAGAATTTACATGAAAACAAAGTCATTGGCGCATTCATGGAAACCAGAAAACTTTTTTGGTATACTAAGAAATCCCCATTCAGCTTTCTGCAGTTTCAACCCAACAACAACATGTTTTACACTTGTTACAATTATTAAGTTATACACATGTTACAAATGTATTAATAGAGAGTATGAAGTTTTGCGAGAGAAAATACCGTGCTGAAATGAGTATTAAGGCACGTTTTAATCAATACTATTCTTTAAAAATGCTGTTTGTTTTATTGTAGCTAATATATTTACAAACGCGGTGTTCAGGGCCTGTGTGGCTCTTAGGTAGAAGCTCCACTTCGAATATCGGAGGTCATGGCTTTGATTCCAATCGAAACCTTGGGTGTTTTTCCTCCCTTTGTGTAGTAAACTTTTCTAGTGTGGTCTTATATGTTAATAAAGAAGTTCGACTTCTTGATGCAACCCCATATCTCCACAGTGATTATATCAACTACGACACATCAACAACGCAGCATTCTTTGTTTTAAAAGAGGTTTCCTTTTCTCATTATTTACTCAAATCATTGTTCAAATTTCATTTCTTTGGGGAATGCATATTTTATAAGCTATGAAACGAAAAGCAAACGAAGCTGTAAATTATTTCGGGTATGACAAATAATACGTTAAATGAAAAATAACCGAATTACTAAGTAATTTGACATAAACGTAATAGACAAATAAACCGACGAACCCAAGAGACTTCACAAAATGCTATGAAAGTATTTTTCAATTCATCCGATCAAGAACTTCCTGTTGAAGCAGCAGAAGAGTTTCACGTTTTCGGATTCTTAATTGTATTCCATCTAATTAAAGTTCCAATTCAAGTTTTAATGTCGATCTGGATTTCAGTTAGGAGAAAAAGAATTTATTTGACGCTTGTTAGTGAACAAATCATTTCACAACAAACGGAAATAGGCACAGGCTAAGGAGAAATATGTAATTTTGCACTTAATTTGGAAATCTCCCTAGAAACATTGATCATAAATTTAATCATAAAATAACTTATTTTATTTTTTTTTTTTGAGTGGTTTTTAAATAAACAATAAAAAATGCAACGAAGTATTTTACATTTCGAATATAAAGTTGTAGACATATTTGAGTGCAACTTCGTATGTCCGGACAGTTTGGAACACAGTAGCACATGAGACAATGTCCTCTTTATCATATTACGTTTTCATTGGAAACAGAAATGCTTTATTACTTTATATTCTAAAAGAAATTGTTAGAAAATGGTAAGTGTTGCAAATGTAACCGCACATACTGAGCAGAAAATATTTTCAGAATTTATTCTGTTATAAAAAAAACGAGCAGATGTGTGCATCACATGACTTCCTTTTACGCTAATTTAATGATAATAGTGCCTTGGAGTAAGCAAAAAAACACTTTACATATTTTCACCCCAAGTTTGTTGCTAACCGAAGCAAAAATAAGTACGTTTCATTCAGATTAATTTTCCCAATATTGGCAATTTTAATGAGATTTAATGGTAACTCTCTAAATATACCCAATAGTGGAAAAATTGAAACCAGATAAAAGAGATAAACCAGGAGGTACCATCACACATAAATGAAATGAACATAAAGCAAACACAACCGTTCGAGAAAGTCCCAAACAAAATAGACACAGCTTACAAATTTAAATGGCACATAAAATTACGAAAAGCATTAAGGTTTTGAAAGCTTTCTACAAATTAAGACAAAGTAGGTGGTCAACAACAGACCTGTTTTAACTCTTTCTTTAAAATTTTTCTTGGACCTGAGTAAATATTACAAAATAATAAAATATGCCCAACAGTTTCAGCATCCTGTCCACAAGAACACGAATCATCACTTACCAAATTAAATCTAAACAAATAACTTTTAAAATTTCCGTGTGCTGAGAGAATTTGTGTTAAATTAAAATCAGTAAAAAACTCTTTACACTTTAACCGCCTAAAGATAATTGGAAAAAACCTTTTGGTTCACAAAGCTTTTTGTGCAGCCAAAAACTCTGTATTCCAGCATTGAAGAGTTAGAACCCAAGATTCTTGCTTAAAATTAGACAGCGGAACTGACATTGGTGCATCAATATTCCGGAAAGAGCCGGCTGGTTGCGTGATGGTTAGTCGCTGTCCTTCTACGCCTGGGGACCCAGGTTCTGACCTAGGGGGCCAGTCGGTGGATTTTCGAGATGCAAAAAATCTTCAGCGCCCATTTCGTATGATTATGCGGCATGTAATAGATCCCTTGGGTATTCGTTTGGCTTAGAATATCCCTCGGCTAAATTAAATTCCTAGTGCAGTTTCGCATCAAATGAGAGTCCAGGTTCCTCCATCTGGTGGAAACTGGGCGTCAAAAACACTACTGTGTCATGCATGAGCGCCTTAATGGTGACACACGAAAGACTGATGTATTGTTGGGGAGCGCACTAGGTCTGGTTATGACCCAAACGCTTCCTGATGTGGGCCTCTTATACAGGCCCATTGGAAAGAAAAAAAAATATATCCCGGAAAGTCGCATCTTTGGCTAAAAAGACAACCCTATCATTGCCTGTGTTCCCACTATGGTCTTGAACATAGGCAAAATGAATTTCAAAACTACCTTGAATAGCTTACAAAACCAACTGAACTTCGACGACCAGTTTTTCTGAGCAGGTGGTGTTCCGCAAGATGTGGAGAGAAGACAGAATCAGAACAAATAAGAAACTTCCGAGTTCCATTCGTTCGAAGAGAGTCTTGAATAAATTTGACGGCAAGATTAATGGCCAAAAGTTTAGCTTGAAAAACTGAACATTCGTCTTTCAGTCGACGTTGAAATACAGCTCTCTCAACTGCATTCTCATCAGGCAACACTGCAAATAATCGGTACACATTTGGAACACTGTAAGTGTTCCAGTTGCCTGAATATATGCTAAAATGTACATCGAATGTGTTCTGTAATAAAGAAAGTGTGCTAAAACGTTTTACTAATCTGTTCCGTTATGAGGAAAGCGTTCCAAAAGTGATCCGAATGTGTTTTGCTGAGGATCTTTATTCAACGGAAGTTTGGGAATACACTTGAGAACACATTGCGTGCAGATTTGAGACTGCTTGTGAAATCACCGCTTTCTTTGTTACAACGATGATAGCTCGATATCAAATTGTTGGTTATACTATATAATGATGTATACTCTGGAAAAAATGCTGGACTTTTTACAACAACTTTTAATGCATTTTTTCAATCACAGCAGCTATTAAATTATCTGAAAAGCGGTTTTTATTATTATTATTATTTTTTTAATCACGTAACTATGTAACCAGAAGGAAACTCAAATCATTTTTCTGCGAATCTACACAAAAACGGCTACAAGGCTTGTTTGTATACATTATGGTTCAGTCATAATTATATTCGTCATAGTTTTGAATAATTTATAAATACGTTGCTTACGTATGTCCATATTCTTTACAGAATGAGAAATTTAGTATTTTTACATTTGCTGAGCTTCATATATTTGTTTTAAATAGACTAATAATTTACCATACTGCTTAAGTTATCAAATAATCTGAATTCTTATGTTTAAAAACTGTATGGTTATATAAAGATTAACGTGTAACGATTCTAATCCTGATGAGTGATAATTGATTTAGGATTCCTGTTTTAATATTTAAGTTTTAGAATTTTTTAGGAATTTCGGACTTAGAGTTTTAAACAAGGGCTCCTAATCTGCAGATTACGAACCAAAGACATTTCTTATGAGTGTCACAGGGCATTTCTTATTCTATTCAATTTCCATCTTTTAAAGAACATCTGTTTCGTCTGTATGCTTTTTATAAAGTATGTCATTTAATTTTTGCTTTTACAAATATTTCAGATGATTTTTTTTCTTCTGATTCGCAATTTTTTGATATCTTAGTACTTTTGCTTGTAAACAACCCATAAGATCGATCATCTTGTGCATCTTTTTTTGGTTTAACAAAATGAAAAAGAATGAATCTCTGGAGGTTCTACGATTTAGATTAGGTTAAACTTGAATATGATCTACATCTGCCACAATAATATGGATGAGATTCGAACCGAAGTCCAGGGAACCGAAGTCCAGGGATAAAGATTTTTTTAAGTAATGATGTTTGAAAAAATATTGTTTAAAGTTTTATATTAATTAATTTTATCTTGAAATTTGAGGTATAATTATATTGAATATTATGTAATGTATATTGAATATTACCTACCATTTAGTATCTTATTCATGGATAGTTAATTTTGTTATCTGTTGCATTTAATTCATTCATGAAATTTTAATTTCATGATTTATGTTTTACAGAAATGCACAGCAAAGTATTGTTCTGACGAATAATCTGAATTCAAAATATTAGCTAAAAATTTTATAAAGTATCTTAGTCTAATTTCTGAAACAATTAAAGCAATTAGTGCAAACGTGGTGCCTTATATAAATGTGTGTTTTACGTATGTACAATGCATGTATCGGGTCTCGGGTTCTTAAAAATGGGGTCAGACACAAAAATAGTTAAAATCGTTAGTTCAGAAGATAATTCTGCATAGTTTTTTTTCCCCACCTAAATTCCACTTTTTAATTTGCTGTTCAGCGTGTGAATAAAAAAATGTAAATTAACATTTGATTTCTTTGTAAAACAGGTAAAACCTTATAACGCAAAAACAAAAATATTAATAAAACGAGCTGATGTGTGCATCACATGACTTCCTTTTACTCCAATTTAATGTAATTTCCTCATTATTAACATGTTTAATGTGATTCAATAATTTACTCTCTAAATATCACCAACAGTGGCCAAATTGAAACCAGATTTAAAAAAAAAAAAATCGCCAAATTTGTCGCTAAGTAGGCGACAAAACTTGGCGACCAAAATACTGGCGATATATCGCCAAGTGTCCGCCAAATTATAACACCACTTAAGTTTACATCGAAATTAACAATGATTTCCTCTCAAAAAGAGGCAAAAGACCCCTTTAAAAATACGCAACTAGATATCACTAGGAGTCTACATACCAAATTTCAACTTTCTAGGACATGCCGTTCTTGAGCTATGCGACATACATACGCACATACATACACACGTACATACAGACGTCACGAGAAAACTCGTTGTAATTAATTCTGGAATCGTTAAAATGGATATTACGCGTGTCTATACGTTTTTTGGCACTTATCCAAGTGTTGGAGTCGAAAAAAACTCAACATTCATTTGGGGGTGAGTAAAATAGAAATTAAACTCGATTTTTGAGTAAAAAATTTTTTTGCGAATACAATACTTCATTTTTTGTAAAAGGAAGTTAAAAAAAAATTACGATGAAAGATTTTGTAGAAACTTTAGGATAAACTAGACGTACTGTCTGTTGCAGTGCTAAATTTATTTCAATTGCATTTTACTATTTATGTATACATTATCGCACTAAAAGATAGATTAATGGTGACCGCAGACTGAGGAAACTGGAAGTATCAGGCTTTTTTCTGAGAAAAATGCGGAGTTCAATATTAGTATCGCAAGTTAAAGTCTTTTTTTTTAAGTCCTCGAAAGGGCGTAGGGAGATCTACCCCAGAGATTTACAAAATCTAGTCTTAAAAAGGGTTTAGGCTGTCTTTGATGATGTAAAAGTGGGTAAAAGGTTGGAGGGGGTGTTGGGATAACTGTGGAAAAAATGTGAAGCTGCAGTTTTAAAGCTGTACATTTTAAGCATTTTTAAGGAACCTTGCGTTTCGGGTTCAGGGAATTATTTCAGCTGAAAATATTTTCAAGCTAAAATGTTAAAAACATTTTTGCAAGGTAACTTGTGTGAGGGAATAAGGGAGATGTATTTACCGCAATATTTTTAAAATGATTTTTTTAAAGTATAGTTGAAAGTTATCTTTAGTGACGTTAGAGGAAAAAAACTCTGGGGGGAGGGAGGAGTCTAGATAAAGCTGATGCAGCTAAATTTTTTTAACTATCTTTGATGGTGCAAAGATAATAGGAGGAGGGAAGGGGTAAGGGTTCTTTCTGAAAAAAATATTTTTATACAAAAAATACCTATATATAAATGTATAACGCTTGTGTTCGAGTAATCAAGTTTTTATTATAAAAAAAACTTCTTATATTTTTAGGTAATTTTGTACTTGGTTCTAGAAAGCAAGATAGTTTCAAGCACTGTTATGAAAAATTTTTAATGAGTATATTTTAAGTTAAATAAAGTAGTTTTAAAATATTGTGTTAATGACTAGATATCTTTGATCAACTCAGTTCAGTGTTATTACGTACGTAAGTTTAAAATATAAATCCCATGCGTATTTTAAACTTATCTGAATTAGCCAATGAACTTGATATTTTCTTGAGTTAGACCTGAAAATAAGCGCTCGTTATATGGCGACTAAATGTCATACGATGGGAGCTAAAAAGAATACTCAACCAGTCCCGTCTTAAAAACCGAACCGGCCACAGAATGTTTGCACCAATGATTTTTCATACACAAATCTTTCCTATTTTGAAGCAATTAGTTTGCGACGTAAGAAACATCCAAAGTTCTCATATAACACAGATTACATGTTGTCTGTCAACCAATAATAAAAGCCATTATTAATTTCACTATCCAGACCGCACCCCTCAAAAACAAGCAAGCACAACCTTTAAGCCTATACAAAAGGTTTGTACGGGGGGAGGGGGATAAAAAAAAGGCAAATGAACGGAATTGCAGTTAGATCACATTCGGCAATACTTTCTTCCTCAGCTCATGTTTTTATGTAGTATTTTTTGTTTTCGTTCAAAAAATAAATAAATAAAATGTTTTGAAAAAAGTGGCTATTAATGGTGAAAAAAAGGCTACTAAACTAAAAATGTGAGCCAGCCACTGACGACTAAATAATTTTTATTATTATTATTTTTTTTTTGGGGGGGGGGGGAGCACACATTTCTTGCTTCGTGCAAGGAACTAAAAATAATAATAATTAGTTGATAATTCTCAGTGCCGGATCTACTATTTTTCCAGTTTGCAAATCTTGAAAATGCTGCCCCTACCCATCTTCCTTCAAGTTTAATATTGAGTTTCAACAAAAATAAAAACTCCACGGAAATAGAGTGAATTTGTCAGTGGTGTCCACCCCCCCTCCCAAGAACAAGGCCACCCCACCCCCCTGCTCAGCATCGTGGACAGGCTCTTCTCCCAAAGCAAGAGGCCGTCCCCCCAAATGGTTAAAAACATGCCTCTCAAAACAACTCCCTAAAAATTTCAATGGCGCAATCTGCGCCATGACCCGCCTCCAGGTGGGCACCCCTGAATTTGTTGTTCACCAAAAGTTGCTTCGCAAGGACAATGGTCCGAGCTCTCCATTGGGGCTCGCCCCTCCGTCCCCCAGATCCAGCAGTGATCTATCTAGTGAACTTTTAGGAAATGATTAGTCATTAAAGAATTCCACTGCACTTGCATTGTTTAAAAAAACATTACTGATGTTTAAGGCCAATTATCAGAAATCAAGCAAAGGATTGTACTGAGTAACGAAGTTGCATGAACTCAAAAAAAATAAAGCTTATTGATTCTGTTCTTGAGAAATTAAAATTTTTGAAAATGAAATTTATGAAGCAATGAACTGAAGTTATGAGAGCCTTTATTTGTATACTTTTGTTTACTTTTTACAGTGTGGATTAACTTTGAAAACGTAAATATGGAAATAATTATTTTAAATGTAAATTCAGTTTTTGTAGTAAGTAATACTGTGTACCACATTTTCCTGCAATTTTTTTTATTAGTAAACATTGTTCGTCTGCAATTCTACTGTAAGCTATTCAATTGTTTTTTACATTTTCATAGCAGCTATGCTGATTAATAATTAGATTAACACAAAGTCTAAATAATCCCAGCCATCAGCGAGCAGTCTCAAAATACGCAAACTTAGTGCATATTTTTTATTTCTACAAGCTTCTTTTATACTTGTTTAGTAGGTATTCTGAGAGGATATAAGTTCTAAGTAATTGTTCTAAAACGCATCCTAGAAACTGTACCTAAACGTGTGCCACAAAATGTTCAGTGTAAGTGTTCAAAAACCATTCTTAAACGCTATCCTATAAGTGCTTTAAAAGTGTGCTAAAAAGAGGGCTGAATTAAATATATGTTCCGAATTTTGTTTTTAGAAGTGTTATGGAAATTGATCCGAAAAAGTGTTCTAAAAAAGGGACAAGTGTCCGTGTTCAAAAAATGTTTTGAAAAGTGTTCTCACAACGGTTCTAATAAAAATTTCAAAAAAGTGTTCTCAAAAAGAAGACAAGTGTCCGTGTGAAAAAAAGTGTTCAAAAAATGTTTGATTATTTGCAGTGAACACAAGGCAATACCCACTCTTCCATTCAGCTTACTCCAATCAGTGAAACAAATAGTTCTGTATTGCTGAAACACGTCACTTGAATACTTGATAAGCTCTATTGATATCCTGCAAACTGGGTGAGGGAACAAAGAGTAAGACTTCAAGATTATTCAAAATAATCAAATCAATGGGAGGTAAACCAGAGTTACAAAAAGTTGCTTCATAGCTAATAGTCCTGTACCCTTTAATGACTCACATAAGAAACCTCCACTGAAGTCTTCTAAAAAGTTAACTGTTAGTGTTAATCTTCTTTCTTTTGGGAAATCTTCCCAAACTCCGGTTGCATAAGAAATGAGTGGCATGATAGCTTGCTTATAAATCAATTGAAGAACATTTGTTTTAACACCATAAGTGTTATTCCAAACTCTTATCAATCTAGGACACTTGTATGGTTCAGCTCACTTTATTACCTTTTAGAAGGGCGCATTTGAGGAAAAAAAAATACTCCCCAAGTCCCTTTATTTAGAACGCTTGAAAGCACACTTTTTAGAGCACTTGTGGAACACTCCTTTGAAATTAGCAGTAGTTTTTGCTATTACTTTTATAGCAATCTAACGGAGCAGCTGTCAGCACTTTCAAGGCAATCCATCCTTTTTTTTGACAGCAGCCGACAGCGATTCATTGCAACAAAATTTCTAGTAGCATCATACTGAAAAATTTTATTGACTGGCAGTTAAACTACTGGAATTATTTTCTTACAAAAAAAATGAGATGATTGCACAATTGTGCCCAAATGTATTAATAATCTGTTCCTAAATCTGCCCCAATAGGTTTTCAAATGGGCTCTCAATTTTAAATAAAACAAATATTCTGCGACACATTCTAAACATATTTAGAGCGCATTTCGATACGCAAAACGTGGAAAGCAGTCACTATTTTTTTTTCATAACTATCATTTTGACATTATAACGCCACGCAAGAATGACCGTAAAAAATAACGTTTGATTGATCAGAATTCAAAAATCTTCTTGATTTCTGACTTCTGCCTAGTTTAAGAATTACCGTTCTAAAACCTTCCGCACACTACGATGGATGTGAAAACATTTTCTCTTTTTTAAAAAGCCTTTGAACTGCAATTGCGTATCAGTTTATGTCTGAATTAAATTAATTTTTGCTACCTTTTTCTAGCACTCAAATTTTCTAGTGTAGAAACGAGTTAAATCTATCATGAATGTCTGATTTTTCTATATAACCCAACTATCAAAATGTTGTGCTTCAATGTAGATTTTTTTTAAATATTTTTGATAATGGGTTCCAAATAGCATAAAGGTGCACCTGATCCATGTAGTTTTAAAGGTATGCAGCAAGATACTGTAAAATACATAAACAGAACCGACTAATAGTTTAAAAAAAATGAGCATTAAAAACTGACGAGAAAAATTCTGAAAATATCTGCAGACATTTTGTATAAGTACCATGTGAAAAATAAATAAGCCGATTATTTTTAATAACTTATATTGTATCAGTATTTCATTTCATTATTTAACGCAATATCATTGGCTGGTTGTTTACCCAGAAAGGATTTCCGGACAAACAAACAAATATATTTTAATAGCATAGATATACAAAAATGACGTAAACAATATGCGTGATATATAACGTATAGTTATTTTAATTACTTTATATATTATTTTTACGATACTACGCAGTAATATAAAATAGCATTTTTAAAATTTTAATAGATTTTTGAGAGAAGCATTTTTTTGACATTGTTTGAATGTGTCCAAAACCTACTTTTGAAATTAGTGACTATACAATCCTTAATGTACGAGCATTATGGTATTACAAAAAGCAGCGGTACATAAATTGCGGAAAAATAAGGTAAGGTTATGTTTTACATTTTTCAGTAATCTTTTAACTATTTTTTTAGCTCAAGTATTTGAAATAATACACATTTAAATTCAAAACTTTGTTTTTTAAATATCTCTTGTGATACAAATATTAATGCAACAAAAGGAAAAAGATGCCTGTAAATAAATAGATTCTTGATCACCGTAAAGATCTGGAGCGATGAAAAATTGCTGAAAGTTTTTCAACTTAAAAAATTTGTTTTTAAAGTATGGAATAGAATTCTTTTCTCCTTTGCGCACATTTTTCCATAAGAGACACATCTAAAGAAAATATCATATTTTATTCGTTTTCGTTCTTTTCTTTTACGTTTATTTTACTTTCATTTTGAATTGAAAACTTTTATTTTCGTATCAAAACATTTTCGCTTGTACTTTTAAACTTTTCAAGCGTATTTAAATCAAATTTATTTAACAATATCGCACACCGGTTGTCTTAGGATTACAATGAATAACAATCCTTCGACCAAAAATAATAATGTGTGCCAATTGTTTGCATATTTCACGCTATGGTAAGGACATTAGCAAACATTTCAAGCGTGTTGAATATCAAATATATTTTACAGTACAAAATATGTGACATACATTTTATTTCATTAAAACCTTCTAACTAATGGGCCATACAAAGCATATGTACAAAAAATGCAACAATATCTAAGATTTCAATTCTTATTTTGGTTTTAACTATTTGTGATACACAGTGAAATAAAGTTTCTAAATTTTATCAAATCATAGCAAATTATCGCCCTCTCCCGTTGAATTATTTATTCTTTTCTAGTGCTGGAATATATATGTTTACCTCTTAAGAAGTCCACATTTGTAGTGAGGGCTGCATATGTAATTCAAAAGAGGCAAGAGCGCAAATAAGCATATACTTTTTTAATACACAAATACAGGCATTTAAGTATTTTCGACCCAGGTTTGAGTCATAGTTTTCATCGCCCCACCCTAATCTCCACCATAAGAATAGTAACAATGTACTGGTCTATACAAAAAGAAGGAGATAAACAACATACCTCAGCAAAAACTGGGGGGGGGGGGATCACATAGAAAAGCTTTAATTGTTCTTTTTTTTTAAAAAAGAATGTTTGAACACGCTGCGCAATCGGAAGATATTATCAAATTTAAACGCTGTTTGTACATCCCCTATTCCAAAACTAATACTTACTTCTTCGAATTCAATCAGGAAGTAGAATTTAAGAACACTTACTATATTTTCGTAAATTGAGAATCATTCAGTCATGAAAGTAAAAATTGCATATTTTGTAAAAAATAATGGATTTGCGAAACATAAAAGTATTCTGCAAACAAGGAAATGAATTCATTTTTTATGTAGTAGTACCCGTTGCTACTTTTTGTTCTATTGCAAAAAAAAAAAAAACCCTTAAAGTAAAAACTTTAAATGGTAAAAAAAAAAAAAAAACAGTAAATTAGCGATAAATTTCTCCATTTTTTAAATTTTCAGTCTCGATGGACTGTCAGAAGATATTATCTGATTTCATGCATATATGTTTTGGATTTTAAGTCTCCCTATATCGCATTTTTTCCGTGCTATAGCGGTTCGAAAATAAAGTGTTTTATTTTTTGCACCTTTCTAATATATAATATATATTATAAAAAAATATGGTATTAAGATTTTAACTTTAAAAAAATTTGGTCTTGTGGTGAATATTTTTTCCGAATAAATGAAAGAGAGGCTGCATGGGGAAAAACAACACTTTATTTCTCCTGATAATCTTACAAGTTCAAGATTATTTTTTAAAAATGTTGGGTTGGTTTTATTAACAACATACGAAACAAATGAAAAGAACACTTTGATAGCAATTATAATCTGTGATTTTTTCTACTTCTACGCTATGGAGTTGCCTTTATTTCTTAAATGTATGTGTGTTTGTGTTTGAAATTGGTCCGAAATACAGAATTATAGGATTTACTAAAATCATTTGAATGAAATCAATATGAAGTGCTTTAAAATTTTACCGTGTCAAAAACATATTCAAGAACATAAAAGAATGTATTTCATGACTATGCACGTAGAGCTAAGTAGTATTTTTGTTGGAAATTTTCAATTTTTACTTTCATAATTCAATAATAAGAGGATTCATAATACCCCCAAACAAGGAACAAGTAAGATTCTCTAACTCGAGAAAGTTCTCCGAAAAATACTTAAGCTGAGTCATCTCATTTCAGTAAATCGTATCGAAATTTCTATCTTATTTCCTTTTTATTCCCATTTCCTCAAAGAAGAGAAGGAAATTCTTTCGGGGTTATTTTCCTCCGCGAATTGTTTCAAATTCCATCAGTTATTTTTGGAATGCATGAAACTTCTATCCTGAAACACTTTAATCAAGAAAACTTTGTAAAATGGAGAAGACGGAAAGGAAAATGAGTCGAGATTTGGCGAAGCCACATCTGGTATCGATACTGAAGAAATCCTTATTTCGTCGTAAATATTAGTCACTTTCGCAAAATTTCTTTTTTTTAAGATCTCTGATAAAGACAGAGTTTATTATGCTTCTATTTCTCGTAGATTAATACGCTTAATGAGGAAAGATCTGAAAATATGCGCCACATTTAGTATGCATCCAAGTTTCCTTTATTTTTTAACCCTTCGTAGGTTAGTATTAAAGCTGAAATTCAATAGGTGAAAAAGGTTTGCTTCCCAGACTCCAACATGAAACATGACTTTGCTTGTCACGTGGCATTATGTCGCGCTTCCGAATTTTAACGGAGATGTCAATTCAACGTTTATTTGGAATTGAATGTTTAATATTGCTTAAGTTGACAGGTCTAAATAAATAATTACCACGAAACACTCTTAAAATATCGTGTAATGTGTTACATTATATTTTGAATATTGTACACGTAACTTTGAAGAGTGAAAACACCATCAGTATCAGGGTGGATGGCTATCGCACATGCGAGTGAAGGTGGTCAAGACAGCGGTACAAGCTGGTTGTTGTTGCCAAGCTGCATATAGCAATTACACAAAGTGTACAGAGTAGAGGGCAATTTGTTGGGAAGCACTATGACCACTTATCGTCCTTTCAAAGCAGTCTTACGGCTCGCTGCTATGATGGCGTCATTTTAAAGCTTTTTGCATTACTTACGCTATCAAATCGCGCCGAGACGCCATTTATCAACAACTCAACGCTCGTACACGCACTGTGACGCCCAAAAATGTCTTTGAGCGCTGTAAAAAAAATTTGTGTTACCTTACTCCATGAAATCGGTGTCAGCTTAGCTGCCTCCACTGCTCTGGAGTAACGAAACTGATATAACTGGTGTAAAGTTACACAGCGCTTGTGGAAGGTTACACCATGGTAATGTAACTATAGCATAACGTCTCACACGTTTCTATGTAAGATTAAACCAGAATTTCCATGAAGCTTACAGAAAAATTGCTTGAAAGTTTACACATTACCAAAAACTAGGCTTTCATCTTACTTTCTTAAACGATTTATCAAGTTCATGCTTTTTAACAACCAATATACACCAATTATTTTGAAATACAAAATTTGTTTATTTTAACATACAAACGAGACATTTTTATTGCCCTAAGAGAGGAAATGACCCGAGTCAGGTTCGAACCCAGAACGCAAATCTCACAGACTCGCATAGCAAGAGCTTTTATCGCTTGGCTGCCAAAGTCGATTTACGTCCCGCTAATTAGAGCTTACCTGCTCTGCGTCGATTCTGATCCTTACGCATGCGCTTTGAATTCTACTTAAACCACAGTACCATAGTACAAGGTTTCTCCAACAATTTGAGTTTTAAAAACAATGATGCTGCACGCTTCAGAATTCGTGTAACGTCACACCCATTAATAATGGTAAACCTTACACATTTGTTTTATAGTCATATTTTGGCTTATATAGCTAACAGATGCAAAAAGTTACAACTTACTAACTTGCAACCTTTTTCATGACGTAATTTCTTAATAAAACGAACGTTTGTTCTGAATTTGTAATCATTTGTATGTCTCCATACACACTATAGGTAGAAAATTCATTATAGAATTACATACATTTTGTGCAAGAGTGTTAAGGATTGAATCGGGCTTCAATTTAAATTAAAAATTGTACTTTTAAAAATTATTTTTATCATATATTTTCGTGTAAGATAGTCACTATTCCTTAACTGAAAAACAATGAAAATTCTTATTTATTAATGTCAGAATTGTTATTTATATTTTTATTAATTTTTTAAAAGTTTTAATGACGTCTTCCCGAACTATTCATTGGCGAAATAATTTGTTAAAAACAAGCAAAAATTTGAATCAGTATAACAATTTTTTCACTTAAAATTGGCATTAATTCATATTAATGACTCTTCTCGTAGCCTTAGCAGTGAAAAAAATTCTAAATAGAAAGCACCTCACTTTAAAATACATTAAAGGTGTCTTAAAGTAGAATCTTACTTCTTGAGTCAAGCCAGCTAAGACTAGATAGATCATTCTAAGATTTTCATGAAATTTACATTTTACGAAAAGAATAAATCTTCCAAGAGTTTATTCAATGTTATTAATGCTATACTTGGCAGCAATAGATAAAGGGGTGACTGTTATCTTTTTGAAATCGAAGTGTAATAAATTTAATCCTGTGGATCGAATTTCTCGTACTTATCTGTTGGATCGAAGCATTTTGAGTAAGGAATATTATGCATGCAAATTATTCAGTGGTTCGTAATATAGGGCTTACAATTTCATGAATAAATAATTTCTCTCAAGAAAGCGTGCGAAAAAGAGAAAGAATTTCTTATTTTATGATTTTATTAAAATGCATTAAAAAATCAATGCGCATTTTCTTCATTTGAATAACATTAGCTACGTTCCTAGGCATATATCCACATGTGATCGGGTCGAAAAAGAAACTCAACATTCATTCGGGGGTGAGAAAAATGGAAATTAAGGCCGATTTTTGAGTGGAAATTTTTTCGCGAATACAATACTTCCTTTTTTGTAAAAGGAAGTAAAAAATAATAAAATAATAAAAATTATTAATTATTGTCTGAAAAAAGGAGGGGGCCCGGGCGCCCTCTGCTCTCACGGACAGCCACTGCTACTAAGAATGTTTTTTTTTCTTTAATATTTTTCAACAAAATTTTTAAAATTTTTCAAGTAACATTAATTAAAGCAATTTTTTTACATGCATTTTCATTCGTTTCAACTTCATTTTTTTTTAAAAACAAAACAGTATAATTTCTTGATTATTACGTATATCATGTTTTCATTCACTGTAAACTAGGAAAACTAACAGTTTTTTGAAACTGTTAATGGAAGCTTTTTCTCTCAAAAATGTCATTCTTTTGCGAAACTGATTTATAATTATTAAATTCCAGCTAATTTGCAAGAATTAGTGTTTTAGTAAAGAAAAAATTCTTATTTTTCAAATCCAGTTATTACAGACTGAATCTAGGGTTCGCATTTACAATTTCAGTAAACAATCTCATTTTTTTTCCGATATGTGTCTTAGTTATGTTTTATCTTTTAACTAAAATTTTAACAATTTATCTGATATGACACATCCGCGATGAAACAAGTAAAATATTACAACCGATTTTTAAAATCTTACCTCATTTATTCAAATTTATTTACAATTTTGCCCATTGAGTTTACCAAAGAAACAAAACAGTTTATTCAAACAAGGTTTTGAAATGAATTTAGTTTCTGAAATCTCATTTTAGTTCAATTCCCTAAACATGAAGTCTGTCTTAAAATAATGTCTTTCCCCAAACGCACACGTTTTCTACTGCAGCATTAAGTTCAGTCAAACTCTTAGAACTATAATAAAAATAAAATGTTATGACTTTGATAACTAGTTTAAAGCTTATATGCAACTTCGTTTAAGAGCATTTATTGGAATGTTGCATGCTTTTCTACACGCAATAAAGCAATTGAAGAAAGACCTCTTTAAATATTTCAAAAGTATAACTACGCAAAACATTTTGAGATAAATATTTTATGAAACAAAAAGGATTATAGTAACATAATCGAAGAGAATATATTCTTACTGGATTCAAATGCATGATATAAATGCGATTTCATTGTTTTCATAGTTTATGAAACCTTTCGTGGCATATCAGAAACAGCAGTTTCGCGCATTTTGAATCTTGTTGCCTTTATGATGTAATTATAGCAAACAGTTAGATTATTTTTCCTACCTGCGGTGGGGGGTGATTCAAGCATCACCACCTTTAATTTTCCTCCATTTCAAAACCATCTTTCATTCCGCGTCACAATGTTTGCTTTGGTAAGAAACAGCTGTTTGCTGAAGTATGATTTCGGTTTGGCTGTTGCTAGGTTTCCAACGAATGATCGGTGGTTGCGCAGTGAGTCCGGTTTGGTTGAATGTTAATAGTGTATTTTTTGATGGAAGTTTTAGTGATCGGCAAGAGTGATGATAAAAAATGCTACGGGGCTGTGAAGTGGATGAACGTAGAAATGACGGCTGGAAAATAGCGTCTCTGGAGGAGGAGCGTGGGACGAGGAACGGTAAAGATGCGACGTGAGAGTGGCCGTTGAGAAAATCGGGATTGCGCGGACTTGGTGGCCGGAAGGAATGGGACCAAGGCCTTCTCAAGATGAAACATTATTCAAGTTTGTCATTTTAGATCTGTATCATTCCTTTTATTAATTTTTCCCGATAATTGTTTCATGAGAAAATGTAAAAAAACGCGGGATATTAAAATTTGGTTATCGGAACGAACATGGTCCGCCATTTCGTGGTACATCAGTTGATTGTGTCTAAGCCTTCATTATTCTTTGGATATTTTCATGATGGCAAAATAAATTTTGGATTATTGCTAAAATTCATAAATAGTTCATGTTTTTCGGAAGAATTTTTTTTAGTCAGCAATTTATATTTTTGTAATTACTTAAATAAAATATTTTATCTTTAGTCAGTTTCTGTTTATACATGGGCATCTGTATGACTGATAACATACTTGAAAATAATATCGCTGCTTTATAGTTGTTTGGTTTCGACATAAGTAATTGTTGTTTTCGATCTACCATCAGAAGAAATTATTGTGGAAACTCAAAGTAAAAAAATAGAATTGTTGTGTGTTATCCTTTAAAGGCACGCAACTTAAACTTTTCTTTAGGAGAATAATAATGTGAAATAAAATTGACAAGGTTCTTTTACTACATATTTAATCTTGGTGTCATTCTTAGAATATCATCTTTGCCTCCTACACGTAAGTTAATGACAGAACACGATTACCACACCCCGTGCCTGAGTTACACATACAATGTATGTGAAATACCACTATACTCGACTGCAAGCTTACTTGACAGTGGAGAAATACGCTGAGCTGAAGCGAAGGAAACAGTTCCTAGCGCCTTGTCCGATATTCGGGTGAAATTACGCTCTTCACTTTAGACATCGGATTAATCAGTTAAATCCACGCATACGTAACTTTTTTTTTTTGTCATAATTTCTGTCAATCGTTAAATATTTTCAATTTTATCAACGAAGCAGCGCGGAGCATTTTGTCCATTTGAATCAAACGCGCCAGCCAATAGCAGCCCAAGACAGGTGGCTATCTTCTCTTATTCGCGAAGAAGGTAGGGGAGGTAGCTAGTAAGTGAGACGTTAAACTTGGTTTTTTCTTTCGCGCGTCGTGACGTCACTGTCAACTTAAGTTACAAGCAAGTATATACGCTTCTTCGATCAGCGGTACTTGGAGAATGATATAAATCGTGTACAGGAGCGGATACAGAAAATTCTTTTGGAGGGGGCACGGGGAATTGAATGCCCCTCCCCTCCGCCTTCGATGTTTCATAACAAAGTTTGATGACTTTATTTTTAAATGTGCGTGTTTTTTTTTTTTTTTAATTTTTTTTTTTTTTTTTTTTTTTTTTAGGATTCCTTAAGGTCAATGAATCTACTTCCAAGTACATGAATATTATGCACTAATATACTTTGAATGTGGACGGAATACATCTTTAACGTTTCAAGCCATTTAAATACTAAACCCAATATAATACAAATACAAATGTGACGACCAGCAACAGGCTCTGGGCCCAGCTAGGCTGGTCCTAGTCAATTAATTAGTCCCCAATGAAGATCAATGGCCCTCTTAAAGCTATCAACTCCCTTGCTCATTACCGCCTCTTCCGGTAAGCTATTCCAAGTGCCCACGACCCTGCTAAAGTAGTAGTTTTTCCTGATTTCCAAGTTAGCCTGAGATTTAAATAGCTTAAAACAATGACCCCTTGTCCTGCTTTCCCCGCAAAAATTTAATCCACTTACATCTTTCATTTTGATAAATTTAAATAACTGAATCATGTCCCCTCTGACTCTCCTTTGCTCCAGGCTGTACATGTTAAGCCTATTAAGTCTGGTATCATAATCTAAATCTGAGAGTCCCCTTACTAATTTAGTTACCCTTCTTTGAACCCTTTCCAATACAAAAATATCTTTCTTCAGATAAGGCGACCAAAACTGAACAGCATACTCCAAATGAGGTCTTACTAAACTCCTATATAAAGGCAGAAGAACTTTCTTAGATTTGTTTGAAATAGATCTATTGATGAACCCAAGCATTTTGTTGACTTTGTTACTAGCAATACTGCACTGTTGACTAAACTTGAAGTCCTGATTTATAAAGACACCCAGATCCATAACATTTTCTGCCTGATTTATGACTGAACCCTGTAAACGATATCTCATACGCTTATTTCCATGACCTAAGTGTAGCACTTGACATTTCCCTACATTAACTGCCATACCCCATTTATCTGCCCACTTAGTAATATGATCTAAATCCTCTTGCAGCTGTTTTACTTGTTCTTCATTTTCGACAATCCCCATAACTTTTACATCGTCAGCAAAACAATTCATGCTTCCAGAAATATTTTCATTGATGTCATTCATAAATATAATAAACAAAAGAGGCCCTAAAACTGATCCCTGAGGAACCCCACTTAAAACATCACTCCAATTAGAATGATTTCCTCTCACAACTACTCTTTGCTTCCTACCAGTAAGCCAATTTCTAACCCAAAGTAAAGTTTTTCCTCCTATTCCAATGTCAGCTAACTTGCTGAGAAGAGCAACATGCGGTACCTTGTCAAAAGCTTTTTGAAAATCAATATAAACAACATCCACACATTTTTTGTTATCTAAAGCTGAGGTAACCTTGTCGTAGAAATGCAATAAATTAGTAGTACAGGATTTACCTTTCCTGAAACCATACTGCAAACTAGTCAACAGACTATTAGTCTCTAAGAACATCATAATCTTAATTTTGATCAAAGTTTCGAAAATCTTACAAATCACCGAAGTCAAACTTACAGGTCTATAATTCCCAGCAATACCTTTAGACCCCTTCTTGAAGAGTGGCGTTATGTTAGCCAGCTTCCAGTCCTCTGGCACCATCCCCGAGTTATAAGAAGCATTGAAAATATTCAAAATAACATCCACTAATTCCTCTGCACATTCAACTAAAATTTTTGGATAAATATTATCTGGTCCCGGAGCTTTAGTTGCTTAGTCACCAAGATGCTTATTGTCACCAAGATGCCTGACAATAAGCGGCTTTATCTGGGAACATTGTCATAATGATTATAACACGAGGGCAAGGTTATTAAATAAAACCATACCTCTAGAGTTTTTTAAAATTAATTTAATCATAACTTCATAACATATATAAGTTTCACTGAAGAATTCAGAAACTATTTCTGTGTGAATTTCAAAACAATTGCTGATTTGTTCTTAAAACCATGATACATTTGAGATAACATATTGATACTACATGCCGTTTCTATTAAAAATCATGGTTTTTCTAAGAAACTACCACATGATTTCTTTCATTTTGCATCTTTTATTAGCTGAAAAAGAAATGTATTATTCCGCAAATAGGTTCCTAGATCAAAATGACTCTTTTAGGTGCGCCTACACATTTTGAAAAAAATGTTAATTATTGATTCCATCAAAGAAGAATTAATGGACGAATCGCGATAATGCGGTTTCTTGAATTTGAAGCCAATGAGTTAAATGTAGTCTGAAACTCTGGGCCTCTGACTCCAGTAATACTTCTTTAGGAAACAAAAATGCTTTTATTCAAAATATGCTGTGTGTGTGTGTGTGTGTGTGTGTTTTGTGTTCTTTTAAATTAGCTACGTAAAAAAAGTGCAAAGGAAAGGTCAGTTAAAAAGTAATAAATAAAATAGTGAAATTAATTAATCCTTTTGGGGGGGCACGTACCCCCTGTGCCCCCCCTAAAATCCGCTACTGATTGTGTATATTCTTTGTGAACCAATACTGTCTTGTTTTTCTTTCTGTCGTAGCTCCCTATGAAGAGGAATTGTTGGAGTTGAAATTAAAATGCCTTACTGTGTTCCAGAGTTCTTCTGATTAGATAGCAACGTGTTCCGCCCCGTGAACGGTTTAGTTGTCTTCAGTGCAGATAAGTTTTGCAAATGAATATCATTATAATTATTTTATTACGTTGCCATATTATCTCATGAATTTGAAGCCAGAACTCAGTTCCCTTTCGAAGAAAATCTTTCAGGGAACTTCATTATTAGATCATTTCTTTTACGTATCTTTGGATTTGGACATCTTACCCCAAATATGCAGTCTAAGCATAATTATCCATAATTTTTTTATTATTTTAAAATTCACCACAGGCGAGAGGGTAGAAAATAGATATAATGATAAAGCCGCTATCTCAATATTGACTAAAAAATAGTCTCAGATGTTTTAAAAAAAATGCGTGAAGTAATTTCGTCATTTTGGCTATGCGCTTGCGCACAACATTCAACATGTAATGATGGTACTCAGTGTTTAGACGCAAAATAAACTTAGAGGATGAGTTCTTGTTACTCGCAGCTGTACATTTAACTGAAAGCACTGTGTGCTGTCAAATCTAAAATAATTTTTATCACGTGAATTATATAATCAGTAGGAAAGATTCAAACCAACTTATGGGGAGGCAAGAGACAGCAGCAGCACGTTACGTAGGCAAATATTTATCGCGTCATCTGAACCTCTTCACTTTGTTTTGGAACATTTTAGAGGTTAGTTACTTATTTACACTGAATCTTTTCAGACTGTTAAAAAAGTTTACATTTGAAACCGTGAGAAACAAAGGGATGTAAGTAGATCTTTTACAGTTTCGAGTGAAACACGTTTTAAGTTCAGATCGTAGGTAGGCTTTGATTGTTTTTTTTTCTTTTCTAAGTCATGCTGTACAGCAGAACTCACAATAGTTATTAGTACCATCTGTCGCAACAAAACAGAGGAGAGGTTCACGTACCATTTGTACTGATTATCTCCAAATGTTTGATTTTGCCGCTTAGATACCTTTGCTTCTCCCTGCCTTGTTTATACATTGCTGTGTTTCATATATTGGTTTCAAAAATCTTTTTAGTGGAGTCTCGTGGTAGGGGCCAGAGGGGGCCCGGACCCCCTCACTTTTTTCAGACAATAATTAATAACTTTTCATTATTATTTTGTGTGTGTGTGTGTGCAACCGTGCATGCTTGAAATTGAAAAAAAAATGGATAGTATATGCGGAAGGGGAACGGGGGGGGGGTTGGGGGGGTCAGGTCAAGTTGAACTCTTTTCAACGAAATGAACATTCGGCAGGTTTACTCTTCTTTCCGAGCTTTTCGATATCCTTTTATGCATTCTGCAACATGTGCTTCTAACAAGAGAGCATTTTGCAGATTGAAACTTCTAAAACCGTATCTGAGATACACTATAGAGCATAAGAAATTTTATTTAGAAAAAAAGTAATGTTAGATTAAATCTTAATTACTTTCAAAAATACATCTTTGAATTAAACGTTTTCAATAGTTACAGCTAATTGGTCAACTAGTTGCCCCCTCCCCGTCCTGTTTCTTTTCCGCCTTCTTTTTTCAAGTTCCTATGCAAATAAGAGTCTCTCCTCCGATTCCCCCCCCCTTCCTACAAAAAACATGGCAAACATCTCAACTTTCATTTCCAGATTTTTAATTTCAAAAATTTTAAGCGAAAGGCTCAGAATACCTTACAACATCGCTTGAAATTGAGTTCGAGAATTGCTTAAAATTGTGTTTTTGAAGCTTTAATTTCGAAAGATTTATCTGTATCTAATTTTAGCAATTTGGTTCTACATTTGCATATTTAAGACTTCATTTTTCCCGAAAATATTCGGGCAAGGGCCCCTGAACTGTCTTTCTTTAATATCATCAAAATAGTTTTTTTTAAAACAGCCACTTAAGAAAGATTTAAGTCAAATAGTCTCTGAACCCCTCTTTATAATATTCGTTGCGCATCAAAGTAAGTTTCTAAATTCAAAAACTCTTACCATACATTTAACCTCTTCAACGCTTCCAAAAGTCACGGGGCAATGAAATTATTTGAACTATAGTCTTCAGATATTCTTTCTATTTCTTCGTGTAGAAATTGTGACACAAGCAACTTGGACAAACACTTGAACTTTTTAAATGAGAAAAATTTAATTACAACAGAATAAACTACAATGTTAGTTGCAAATAAAACTTGTTAGTTAATAAACACAACATGAAGATTTCTGTAACGAACTCGCGCGAAATGTGAAGGACTGTAAACTATTACATACTGCGATAACATTCTGAAGACTGCCACATACTGATAACAACTGCCACGAGATGCGCGAGTCCGTCTAATTTATAGAAACTTAACTACTCAGTTCAGTTCTTAGGCGTTTTCCACATTCCCCACCTTGAGTTCAGGGCTCAGGACTCCGGAACTCAAATTCAGTGCTGTCAGGCTTGGTGATGAACTGGTGGTGCAACACAAATCCTCAAGAACAGTCACAAGAGGGGGTTTTAACCTTTGAAGCTCACAAGATGACACCGCTCCCAACTCCAGAGAACACAACCTTTTAACAGGACGAATGAATGCACCCGTTTTTGTCTTTACTTTAGCAATTCGCACACATCCATCCTTACTTGTGAAAACTTCTATAACTTTTCCAAGTGGCCAGTCAATTCTTTTACAGTTATCTGTCCACACGATAACTAAATCACCAATTTTTAGAACTGGAGAATTATTTCTAGTAGTCACAGGTTGTCGCAACTGTCCGAGATATTCCACTCAAAATCTCGAACGGAGATCTTTTCGTATTTTTTGTGTATACGCGTGACGTTTATTTAATTTTTGATGATCCAGCGCATCTAAGTCTGGAACACCGATTTCTCTAATCTCTTGCAAAAACATAGGTGTAATCGGGGTAAGATCTTGAACGTCATCACTAACGTATGTCAACGGTCGCGAATTTATGATACTCTCACAATCGCAGAGGACTGTTAACATCTCTTCAGAATTCAACGATGTTAAACCCAAAACATTTCTTAAAATTATCTTCAAAACTCCTACTAACCTCTCCCAAAATCCTCCCCACCAGGGAGCAGAAGGGGGGATAAAAATCCAAGCAATAGAAGCAGTAGTTTCATCTTGAATCTTTTTCCAATCAATCCTGCTTAATTGATTTTTTGCGCCAACAAAGTTCTTGCCGTTATCGGAATAGATAATTGATGGTCTGCCTCTTCTCGCGATGAATCTCCTTAACCCCAAAAGAAAGTTGTCTGTAGACACTGAAGTCAACATCTTAAAATGAACAGCTCTAAAAACAGCACAGGTGAAAATCAAAATCCAAACCTTTGAGTTATCTTTGAGGATCAAGGGTCCAGCTAGATCTATTCCTAGAATTTCGAAAACTGATGCATCTTTTACACGATTTTCCGGTAAAACACTTTCCCGAACTTCGGGCGGTTTAGAGTTGAATCTTCGACACAAAATACAGGACTTGATTGCCTTCTTAATGGTTTTCCGGCTCTTCAAAATCCAGTATTTTTCTCGAAGCGCTGACATAAGCAATTGTACGCCACAATGTCCTAACTCTTTATGTTTCCACCGAATGAGACTAAGGACAACCGGGTGTTCGGAGTTAAATACAACTGAAAGCCGAAAATGCATGTCATCATCTTTAAAAAATATCTTCGTTTTCACTCAAATCAAGGCATCGTCGAATACGATTGTATTGATCGACCTTAATCTTGCGTCAGGGTTTCTTCCAAAAGCTTCTGATTGAATTTGCTTTAAAATGACTTGTTCGACCTTTTGAAGCTCTTTACTGTCAAGAACACCAAATAGTCTATCCTTTTTGGATTTTTTACAATTTTCTACAAATCTGTAAATCCACGTGGTGATTCGTAGTAGTTTAACGTAAGAAGAATATCTGTAGTAGTATTTTTCCTGATCTTCGGAGTTAGTAGCTGTGATTATAACTTTCTTCTTTTCTGCGTTTACTACTTCCATGTCAGGCAGAAATTTGTTTTTCGGCCAATATTCGGCAGATTTCTTCAACCAGTCCGGTCCGTACAGCCATTCCGTACGCAATAGCTTTCCTAAGGTACATCCTGGGGACGGAATGTCAGCTACATTCATTACTCCTGAGACGAATCTCCACTGTTCAATTTTTGTCAGTCTTCTGATTTCTTGAACACGATTTTCTACGAATGTTACCCACGGACCTTCCTTTTTTTATCCAAAATAGCACATCCATAGAATCTGACCAAAAGACAGTTTTTACGGCTTCGAGACGTAAGTCACATTTGAATGTGTTGATAATCTAGCTCCGATCGAACAAGCTAAAAGTTCAAGACGAGGGATCGTAACCTTTTTTAATGGGGCAACTCTAGCTCTAGCGGCAATCAACTGACAAGTTACGGGGGTTCCAACCTGTTCCACTGTAAAATATATGCACGTAGCATAAGATGTCTGACAATCATCACAAAAAATGTGTAAAGTTATGTCCTTAAGAATAAATGGCAATTTTGATAAACGTCGGGTTTTTTCAGGCTGTACAATTTTGCAATCTCATTTTTCCATTTTTTGAAGCACTTCACTAATTCATCGGGAAGCCGAGAATCCCACGAAGCTTTGTTTTTCCAACATTCTTGTAAAATTATTTTGGGTGTCAAAGTTATTGGACAAGTAAAACCAATCGGATCGAAAGTTTGATGTGTAATGGACAAAATAGTTCTTTTTGTGTTTGGTCCATATATTGTTAATTTTCTGACATCGCACGACAGCGTGTTTTCAGCGGTGTTCCACAAAAGTCCTAAAACCGACACCGGTTCACTATTTTCCAAGTTAGCGATTTCAGGAATTAATGCATTACTTTGCCAACCTGTAAGATCAAATTTTGCGGATGACAAAAGCCTATAAGAATGTTCACGGAATTTTTCTAATTCTGCTATGCTGTCTACGCTAGCCACACAATTATCCACATAAAGAGAATCTCTAAATTTTTGAGCAATTTCTTTAAGTTCATCTGGGGCTTGATCGAAATGGTAAGAAAGTGTTCCTACCAGAAGAAAAGGGCTGCAACTTACGCCAAAGACAACACGAGCGTGGCGATAAATTACTGACTTTTTTGGATTGCCCTCTGCCCACCACAAAAAACGCAAAAAATCCCTATCAGCTGATTGCAAAGCTATCTGTAAAAAAGCTCGACGAATGTCACAAACCACCCTAAACTTTCCAATCCTGAAACGGTTCAAGAGGGTAGGTATCAATTCTATCAAATTAGGCCCTTTCTCGGTACAATCATTCAGAGAAGCACCTCTTGGTGAATGAGCGGATCCGTCAAAAACTGGACGAATTCTAGTAGTCGAATTTTCCTTAATTACTGCCCTGTGTGGGAGATAATGAGAAGCAATTTCAATTTTATTTTCAGAAATTGGAATTTGCTCCATTATTCCCTCTGTTTCCCATTCACAAAAGACATTTTCATAGTCCCCTAAGTTTCCTGTATATTTGAGATTTTTTACCGTATTTTTCAAACGTTTTTCCGCTAAATGTTTATGATCATTTAGCAAATGAGGATCTTTTACCCACGGTAAAGAACAATATATCTCCCATCTTCTTGCCTGCCTATTGTATCTCTAAAATGCTTTAATGCCAATACTTGGGCTTCTTGTTTATTTATTTTCTCACTTGGATCAAGAATTCCTAAAGAATCTAAATTCAACAAATCATTTAATTTAGCGTCATTAACATGAAGAGATAACAGTAACAGCGAATTATCTACTTTAGCTTTATTTGAGTCTTTTCCCATGAGCGTCCATCCCAACTTAGTTTTAACAGCAACTAAACCGTTCGAAAAATGTCTGATTCCATTCGTGTATAATTTATCTGCTATATCCGCTCCTAACAACATGTGTATTTCATTATTATTTTCTTCATACAAACATGTTTTACCCATTGACGATATATCACTCAAAAATATACCAGCCCGCTTCAAAATTTTAATACACTTACCTGTCTTAGCCTTCGGAATAAACGCGCAAATTTTCTTCTGATTCATTACTTCAACTTTAAAACTATGCTTTCGATCAAGACTACTCAAGTTCACAGAATAACGATTATGCTGTTCTGTAGTTTCTATCCCTCCAAAAAGCCCATGCTTAACAATTTCAGTTCCCGAACTCTTTAACCCCATTTTATTTGCAGCAAACTCAGAAATGTAACTTTTTTGCGACCCTGAATCAACAATTACACGCACTAAATGTTCTAAACCATGATTACGAATACGCACCATCAAAGTTTGCAAATAAACTTCATTCGACGAAGATTGGATTGAGAGGACGGAATTTTTAGAAATGATATTCTTATCTACGTTAAGTTTTGGCTTATATTTAGCAAAACACATTAAAGAAGAATGTTTTCCGTTACAATGCTTACAATTTACGCTTGCTTTACAAAACCGAGAAATATGCTTCCTTATTTCTAAACACTTGAAACACGCTCCCTTTTTCATCAGGATATTTTTCCGTTCTTCTAGCGACAAATTACTAGCGGATTCACATTCAGAACTAAAATGGGTAAATGAATCGCAAAATACGCATTTAAATTTTTTGAGTTTTTCTATCTCATCGGTAGAAATCAGCTCAGACGCGGTAGCGATTTGTTTCCTATTCTTCCTTGAATCATTTCTAACACCGTTTTCGACAGTGTTTTGCCTATGTGGCGGGAAAATCTCGTTGGGGGAAATTTGATTTATGTTAACTGACATAATATGCATTGCTCTTTCTCGCGACATCAAAGATTTTGACAGAAAATCAAGTTTGTTAGATTTGAATGGGTATTACTTTCTAATTTGCTATTTTCTAAAACTAAATCCGCAGGAAGGATTTTTAATAGCAGGGGGCATAACACACTAGTATAATTTTCCGATGACAAACCTAATGCTTCTAAACACCGTATTTGCGTTGTACAGTTGTCATAAAATCTTCGAAATGCACGAACATCATTAGAGTCTCTAAGAGGTTGCATATACTGATGATATTATTCATATGAGCACTAATTAATAAGTCAGTTTCAGCATATCTGTCCTTCAATGCTTTTATCGCGTTATCATAATTTTCAGCTGTAATTGGAAATCCTTCAACTGTATTCATGGCAGTTCCACCTAATTACGCCTTTAGGTAGTTGAATTTGTCAACATTATTCAAAAGTTCATTCTTATGTATCGCAGATTCAAAACTGTTCCAGAATATTAACCATTGGCTCACATCTCCGTAAAACTTCGCGATAGTCAATTTCTGCAGTTTAACGCGTATAGTATTGTTGCTGGCTGTTTCAAAGCTTCTATTTTGATTTTCGCTGATGCGACTCATTTCCAACGAATTCTGACGCATTTCATTAATTCGTTTAGTAGCTCGAAATTTCCAAACAGTCACTTTCTCGCGATATTTTTCCGAAATTTCAATTTCTTTTTCGAGTTCGTCCGGTTCAAAATTATCTTTTAATTGTCTATCTACAGAGCTTAGCATATCAAATTTTAAAGTTAATATTTCTACAAGTTCTTCCAAGATGTTTGCATCCATCTCACTCTTTGCCAGTTCTGTTTTTAGCTTACTTACTGCTCTCGTAACAGCAGCTCGCATAACAGCACGCTTCTTAAGTAAATTTTCTACACTTGCTTTTGACATTTTTAATTGAATATCTTCATTTGTTTTAGACATTTCAACGAGGTTCTTTACTTTTAAATACAAATCAAATAACTTCACTACTTCCCGGCAAGGATGCCATGTTGCGCGTCAAAGTAAGTTTCTAAATTCAAAAACTCTTACCATACATTTAACCTCTTCAACGCTTCCAAAAGTCGCGGGGCAATGAAATCATTTGAACTATAGTCTTCAGATATTCCTTCTATTTCTTTGTGTACAAATTGTGACACAAGTAACTTGGACAAACACTTGAACTTTTTAACTGATAAAAATTTAATTATAACACAATAAACTACAATGTTAGTTGCAAATAAAACTTGTTAGTTAATAAACACAACATGAAGATTTCTGTAACGAACTCGCGCGAAATGTGAAGGACTGTGAACTATTACATACTGCTATAACATTCTGAAGACTTCCACATATTGATAAAAACTGCCACGAGGTGCGCGAGTCCGTCTAATTTATAGAAACTTAACTACTCAGTTCAGTTCTTAGGCGTTTTCCACAATATCATAGAATATTGAGCTTAAGTTTTTGACTTCAGTGTTGAAAAAATATTCAGGGGAGAGCTCCAGAACCCCTTCTTGTAAAAATCTTTAAAGTTTGTCAACAATTGCATTTTTCAAACTGCAATTTTAAAAAGAAGGGGTTGGAGGAAATGATTTCTATTTATTTTTCATAAAAATAATAATAAAAAAAACACGATCGGGGAGAGTCAATGGAGTTCCCAAACTCTAACGTCAAAAAAAAAAAAAAAAAAAAAGGCCTATAACTGCGTTTTAAGGCGTCAATTTCTACAAAAATCCCCTGTATCGTTCTCTCCAATAACATCCCCAAAGACACTAAAATTGCATTTTTAAAACTACAAGTTTCGAAATTGAGAGATTTGATGACCAAATCAAATTAAAATCAAATTGATGAGATTTTTTTCCTATTGTGCGCCCCCCCCCAAATACTATTTTCTAGTTACGCCATTGTTGTGTGTTGTGTTGTATGTACGTGTGTGCATATATTGTAACAAGATTATTTTTTTATTCAAAAAATAAATGTGTTCCCATTGTTACACAGACGTTAGGACTTGTTTTAAATTATTGCTAGTGTAGTTTCAGGGAAAATGTGACAAGTTATCAATAATTTGAAGAAAATAAAAATATTTCGGTATTTTTTATCTTTGTCTGCATAAAAGTTCTGAATCTGGTTCATGAGGGCCGGTAGAATCATACGCAGATGGGTACATCTGCATGCAAATTGCAAAAAGTATTTTTTTTAAAGTTCTTTCAATTTATATATCTTTGGATTTTCGTAAAAATTTAGTTTATCTATATTTTTTTTAATCCGAATACTGAGAGGCATTTTTATCTTTGTTAAAGTTATCCAATTTATAATTTTTACATATTTATCTGATCAATATTTTTGCACTCTTGATATTTGGCGTTGCTTAAAATAAAAAATAATTTTGCTCATTCAAAATAATAAGTTATTATTAAAAGGTAAAAAATAATAATATTATTAAAAATATTAGATTAATATAGCTTTTTAACTTTATATATTTATTCAGGGGGCAAAAGTGCATCACCCTGCCAGCCTCCGTGGTCATAAACATGAGATTAATACCATTTGGGATTTACTTAATAGTTTAAGTATTTTGTAGCTTGTCCTTTGTTGAAAATGAAGTTAATTTATTTATTTTACACAAGAAAGTTGAAGAAGTTTTAAGAAAGTTGAAATATAATTTTTTTTAAATATTTTTTTTTTCAAAAACCAGGGGGGGGGGGGAAGTGCACTCATGATCTGGCCCCCTCACTTTTTCAAGGCACGTTCCGCCGCTGAACCTTAAATTTATTTTATTTTTTGAGTTGTGAAGGAATCTGAATAGGACGTGCTGCTGATCTAACCCGAACGTTTTTCTATTGATTTCGTTTAGAACAAGATTTTCTTATATGTGGGTCGCGGATATAAGGCACATTTGAAAGAAATCGCAATGCATTTGTTTTGGGGTCACGACACTAATTATATTGGAAAAATATAATGCTGTTTCATCTATATCTTTTTATATAATTATTTTTTTTAATTTGCAAACATTAGGTGATATCTTTGTAGCTTTAGTGTTGTTGTTGATTCAGTAAACACTATCATCTGACTCCATATTATTTATTAATCTTACAATGATACACACCAAATCAAACGCGTCTGTTCGATCGCCGAATTGTTTTCGTTCCCCTCCTGCTCTCCGCTCGAGTTGAGTTGCTCGCTCGCAGGAATCAGTGACTTCACTTCACTACACACTCCCTCCCTAGTGCAAACGATTAGGAATCATAATCCTTTAAATGAGGGGGGAACCTGACAATCCTTCCGCTGCGTGTGGTATGAGTGCGATTGCTCGGCGGTGAAATTTCCTCTCGAAATGCACCTTGGGTGGGTTGATCCGTGAAATCCCTGTGTCTTTGGTTTTCGAGGGGTTTCTCGTCGTTGTCCTTTACGATAAAGCATGGTTTCAGTCGGTCAATTGAAATTCTTTTGACAGTTCCATTGATTTCAATGTCAAAATACTTTGGTGACCGATGTTTCACAACATAAGGCCCAAGATAAACTGGTTGCAAAGATGAAGTGACGGCATTATTGTAGACGAAAACGTGTGAGCAATTCAAAAGCTGTTTTGAAACGAACACGTTCGTATTACCATGGGTAGTCGTTGCAGAAGGTTTTAGGTTGCGGATAATACTTTGTAGCCTTTGTACAAACTCTGAATGCGTGACATTAGGAATGGTGTCAACAAACTCTCCGGGTAAACGTAGAGGACTTCCGTAAAGGAGCTCGGCCGAAGAGTATCCTATGTCTTCTTTCAGTGCAGAACGCAATCCGAGGAGAACCAAAGGTAAAGCGTCAACCCAAGATTTGCTTTGTTGTAAATGACATCTCAAGCTTGCCTTAATAGTCCTGTGCTGTCGCTCAAGCAGTCCGTTCGATTGTGGGTGGTAGGCTGTGGTTCTGGATTTTTGAAACCCGAAGTATTTGCTCAAAGATGAGAAGATTTGACTTTCGAACTGACGTCCTTGGTCAGACGTAATACGTTGCGGTATTCCAAAGCGTGAAATCCAGGTTGAGATCATGCCTGTTGCAACTGTTTCTGCTGATTGATCTGCCATAGGAACAGCTTCAACCCATCTCGAAAAACGATCAATCATCGTTAGTAAGTATCTAAAACCTTGACATGGTGGCAGGGGTCCAACGATATCAATGTGAACGTGCTGGAAACGTTCGGTAGGAACCTTGAAGTCCATAAGAGCTGATTTGGTATGTCTTTGTACCTTGGATTTTTGGCATTCCACGCATTCCCTGCACCATAACTGACAATCTTTATTGATATTTGGCCATATGAATCTTTTTGTAATTAATTTTCTTGTGCTTCTAATCCCTGTATGAGATAGGTTATGAATAGAAGAAAATAACTGTCGTCGGAAGTTTGGAGGGATGTAGGGTCGATTACTCTTGGTGGAGACATCACAATAAATGGATTCGTCAGTTTCTGGAATGGATATTTTAACCATTCTCAGCCTTGGGTTATTCTTCAAAATTGTTAAATCGTGATCATCTTGAAGTTTTGCAATAGCTGCGTAATCGATTGGAGATGGTGCGGATATTGTATCAATTCTGGAAAGGGTATCAGCAATAATGTTTTCTTCTCCTTTGATGTAGCGAATATCCGTTGAAAATTGAGCAATATAACTCAATTGTCTTGCTTGTCTGGGAGGGGCTTTGTCCAAGTCTTGTCGAAAAGCGTATGTGAGGGGTTCGTGGTCCGTATAGATTTCGAAAGGCCTTCCCTCTAGTAAGTATCTAAAATGCTTAACTGCACTGTAAATGGCCAGAAGTTCACGATCGTACGTGCTGTATTTCCTCTGTGCCGGGGATAGAGTTCTTGAAAAGAAACTAAGAGGTTTTTTTAATCCAGCGATTTCTTGTTGAAGGACGGCTCCAATGCTTATGTCTGAAGCGTCCGTTACCAAACTCAGTTGAGCCTCTGGATCTGGATGTGATAAGAGAGTCACCGAACATAAGGCATCCTTGAGCCTGGAAAACGATTCACGACTTTCGTCAGTCCACTGAAGAGGTTTGGTGCTATTCTTTTTATGGCCAGCAAGTAACTTGGTGAGTGGTTGCTGTATGCCAGCGCATTTAGGAATGAATCTGTGGTAAAAATTTACCATTCCCAGGAACCGTCTCAGGCTAGTGGCAGAGCTAGGTTCGGGATAATTTTTAATGACATCGACTTTGGATGTACAAGGCTTCATTCCCTCGGAGCTGATTTCATATCCGAGAAATTGGATGTGTGTTACACCAAATATAGATTTAGAAAGGTTAATGCGTAGACCATACTCGTTCAGTCGCTCGAAGAGAAGGAACAGATGTTTTTGATGTGTCTCTTCATCCTTCGAAGCAATCAATATGTCATCTAAATAATAGAAAAGAAAGTCTAATCCCTGTAACACAGTGTTTATCAGACGTTGGAATGTCTGTGCTGCATTGCAAAGGCCATACGGCATGAAGGGGAACTCGAATAGCCCAAAAGGCGTGGTTATGGCGGTCTTTGGGATGTCCGCTTCATGCACCGGTATTTGCTGGTACGCTCGCAGTAAGTCAATGGATGAAAAAATCTTAGCTCCATGCAGTATATGGTTACAATCCGTTAGAAATGGTATCGGATAACGATCTGGAACCGTAACGTTGTTAAGGGCCCTGTAGTCCCCGCAAGGTCTCCAATCACCTGATTTTTTCTGGGTTAGGTGTAGTGGGCTGGCCCAACTGCTCTTGGAAGGGCGGCACAAACCTTGCTGTAGCATGTAGTCAAACTCTTTTCGAGCGGCCTTTAATTTTTCTGCGGAAAGTCTGCGCGCTTTACTATATACCGGTGGTCCCTGTGTGGTGATGAAATGTTCAATATTATGATTTACAATTTTAGTATTTACAATATTAGGTCTTAGCAGATCAGGGAATTTTGAGACTATGTACATATATGGCTGTTTCGTTTCTATTTCGGTGATGACTGGTCTTCTCGTTGAAAAAAACGTTCCCTTTGTTGACAGTTTTGTATTTCCATCTATTAGCACTTGATTTTTGCTGTCGATTAAAAGGTTGAAGTTTGCCAGAAAATCTATCCCGATGATTGGCTTGTCGACATCGGCTATTATGAACGGCCATACAAAGTCTCGTCTGAGGCCAAGATCGAGTCGTAACAGTTTCTGCCCAAAAGTTTTAATTTTCGAATGGTTTGCTGCAAATAGTTCAAACTTATGTACATTTTTTCTTTCCGTGAGCGTTGGAGGAATTACAGAAATCTCCGCCCCTGAATCTACCAGGAAAAGGGCTGCTGATGCTTTGTCACTAATGAAGAGGCGACTCAGCTCCGCCCCTAGGCTCCCTGTCGCCGTGGAAAGCCGGGGTATCAGTTTTCCTGCACGTCGGGGCCCTCACGCCGTAGTTGAAGAGACATACTGCATGGTTGTAAGCATTTATACGCTTTATCACCAAACTTTGAATGGAAGTAGCATATTCCGTGCTGATCGGAGGGTTTGCGGCTGTCAGATTTGCTGTGGCTCTTCCCACTATGCTGACGACGAGCTGAGGAACGTCCCCTTTTGTTTAAATTTTCCACCAGTATTCGGAGATCTGTTATCTGTTTTTGGAGGGATTCCAAAGTAACCATCGACACATTAGTATGTGACACCGAAGCCAAATTGTAATTATTGGGTGATCGAAGGTCCCAAATTTTATCAGCCATGGTGGCCAGTTTATTTAAATCATCGTTGCTGACTGATAGAATGCTGCGCATGTCCATTGGGAGGCGTTGCAAAAACAAGGTTTTTAGAAAATTTTCACTAACCTTTTGGTCGGCAAGATTTCTCATTTCACAGAGTAAAATTGAAGGTTTACGATCCCCAAGTTCAATTTGGGTCAACAATTTTTGTGTCCTTTGGGATTCACTGTCTGCGAAAGTCGAAATCAGGCGATCTTTTATTGCGTAATATTTGTTGTTGGGTGGTGGGGTAACTAAAATGTCCGTAACTTGCGCTAGGATTTCCGCCTCTATGGAACTGACGACTAGGTCGAATTTTGTTTCGTCACTTGTGATTTTTGCACGGCGGAACTGTGCTTCTAACTGCAGAAACCAAATCCTGGGATCAGGCTTCCAAAACGGTGGAACTTTCACTCCAACATGACCCACAAAGCAGGCTTGCTCAGTGCTTTCGGTTTCAGAAAGAACGTCCGTTGAAACGCTTTGTTTCGGAATTTCTTTATCAGTACTCATTTTCAATGCACAAAATAGTCCGGAGGTCACCACTGTAGCTTTAGTGTTGTTGTTGATTCAGTAAACACTATCATCTGACTCCATATTATTTATTAATCTTACAATGATACACACCAAATCAAACGCGTCTGTTCGATCGCCGAATTGTTTTCGTTCCCCTCCTGCTCTCCGCTCGAGTTGAGTTGCTCGCTCGCAGGAATCAGTGACTTCACTTCACTACAGTACTTTGTAGTTTTTGATAATTACATGTTCATAATATCGCATTGCTTATTCTTATTTAAAACAACTTCTTTAAGTCTCTCAGTCAAACATTGCATTGCTCATACTTTTGTTATACAACCTTTTAAAATCTTTCAGGATAATATCGCAATGCTCATATTTTTGTTAGACAACCTTTTTAAGTCTATCAGGTTAGGGCTTATCTTAAGAAAAATAAGGGAGTTTTATATAGCTTTGATTACAAGATTAATCACGGACTATAAATCTACTTAGTTAGCTGCATTTAGTACATACAAATTTATATATAATGCTGTTAAAATTCACAATATTTTAAGATATACAGTATGAAACGTAAATGAATTATCATTATTTTTTTTCAGCCAAATGCTGAAGAAAATTGGCCCAACATTTCAGTAGCAACACTGCCTCCACATAAGTTGTCCATAATTTTTGATGTGAATCATCATTTTTATAAACGCAAATTTTTAATGTATACAATGTATGCTTTTGAGTAATATCAGAATTAATCTCTTAGTCTTGAACAAACCTCCGGAAGAAAATCCAGACCATTTATCACGTTTTGAAACAGGATCATGCCGGATTTGTTAAATGGCATTTTAGAACCTTTGAACGTGTAATTTTTCTCACGTAATTATAACAGTTAAGGATCGTTGAAACACAAGGAGAAATATTTGACGTTAATGCTTGCAAGAAAGCAAATAAATTTCCCTGTGCTTAAACTGGCGTAATACTTAAGTCGGGTTTGTTTGTATGAACAGTGTTTCAAGCAAAATAAAAACCTTCAATACTTTCGTGTGATTAATGGCTCTCGCAAAATACCTTCTTTTAATTTGATTTCTTCTCAGATTACCTCTTGTAATCGCTTTTAAGACACTAAACTTGTAATTGTAGTGAATTTATTTGTATTTTGTAAAGAAAAGGTATTTAAGTGGATCTTTTGAGATTTATGCGTGAATCATGAAATATATATATTCTTCGATTTAAAAGTTTAGTAAGTGCGTTGATTATTGACTTATTTCGCTTGAAGGTGAAATAAAGTTGAATCAGTATACCGTGTTGGTTAAAAAAATTGCATCACCCTTGCATTTTCACAACAATGGGATATGTGAAAAGTTTTGGTCTACCGATTAACGATGAATGTATGTGAAAACTGCAAAACTTATGTTGTCTGCAAAACTTATGAAATAAGCATTTAACAGCAGGAATGCGATAACTGTTTACTTTATTTATCGAAATACATGACCAAAACTGTAACAAGTACAATGTGAAGTGCATCCACGTTGCCATGTGGACGATGAAAAAGTAAGTAGAGGTTTTAATTGTAACACTCTTTTTGTTCAAAAATAAACAAAAGTAACATGGAAATGTTTGAACATCATAATATATAACCTAATACTTTGTCTTTCTCTAGCTTTAATGACAGCTTGATATCTACGGGGCATTGAACGGATGAGTGAATGAATGTATTCCTCACTGAGTTCATGGTGCCAGACATTGATTCCTGGAGTTTTGCAAGTGATGTTATCTTATAATTCATCATTTCTACACCTATTCTAATAAAACAATTTTCGATTGGATTTAGATCGGGGCTGTTTCCGGGTTAAGGCAAACTACTGACCCCATGATCATTTTTCCATTTCTGAACCTGCGTGTGAGTTTAGAGAAGAAAAAAAATACTTAACCCCATGTCAATTTAAGTCTAATGGCAGGATAAAGATTTTTAAATTGTTACTTACCAGTTTTGCTCTATGGCACGGAGCAGAGTCATCCTGGAAAATTACCTTTGGAACTGAAGTAAAGTGATCCCGGATAGTAGGAAGCAATTTCTCCTCCAAAATGCCAATATACACCTGATCGTTTACTGATCCTTGCACTAATTAAAGCCCACCAACTCTTTGATCAGAAATACATTCTCAAATCATCTGGGATATGGGATGCTTGTCTGTGTGTTGAATGCAGTCGGGATGATATTCCTCTCCTTTTGCGGCGTCTAATTGTGTGCTGTCCTTCGGACCCATGCAGATTGAATTTGGACTCGTCCAAAAACAAAACTGATTTCCATTGATTGACAGTCCACCCTTTGTGAACTTTTGCCCAATCTAGACGCTGTTTCCTCTTTTTTTTTTTGGTGAACAATTACTTCTTTCGTGGTCGACGTACCACCAAACCCGCACCATACAGTCGTTTTCGTACAGTAGTCGTGGATGCGTGAACACCCGATTCGTTTTCCCATGCTGTTCTAAGGTCTGTGGAAGATGCTTGTCTGTTCCGAAGACTGAGTCGCATCAAATACCTGTCCTGCGTTGCATTGGATACTCGTGGGCAACCACTGCCACTCTTTCTTAATGTGATTCCGGTGCTCTTTAGCTTATTCAGTAGTCGAACAACAGTCGATTGCGAACAGTTTATTCGTTTTGCTATGGAACGTGACGACAATCCTTCTTTGTCCAATGCAACGGCGACACTTTTTTTTGTGGTGTCAGTTGAACTTATTTTGACCTACTGCAACTCATAAGTCCAGATCGTAAATGAATGTGTCGAACGTTCAACTGTTTTTTTTTATATACAGTTAGAAGGATGATGAAATCATACGCAATAGCTCGAATCATGTACAGATGCCAATTCGTGTTGTATGATGCAAGAACCGTTAAATATTTCATAATTATTGATAAATGCTAAAAAAACTTCGCTGCTGATGCGATGTTTTTCTTTCTTTTTTTGTTACTACCACTGTACGTCAAATATTATAACGACTGAAATTTAACAGTTGAGATAAGGAAATTTAAAGTTTTGAAATCAAGCGAGATATAAAACGAGTCGATATACATAAGATTGACAGTCAAGAAATTCAACTTGAAAAATTTAATAAGTATACTCATTGTAAACCGACATTGATAATACTGACAAACTTTTTTTTAAATTCGGTGTTGACATAGTTTTGCCGTTAGAGTTAACTAAATGACGGAAAGCTTTTATATATTTTAAAGTTAAACGGTATCAACTTTAAAGTTACATTAACTGTGACGTCGACATACGATTCGAATAGCCGTCAGACACGCAAACGACAAATTGGTGTCTTATAAATTTATATAAAATGGCTTCGATAGGCGGTTCGGATATCTGCCTGAGACTTGAATCAGCGGGTGAATACGGCCGTAAGTGTGCTCCTTGTTAACCGATTCATCAGGGAAGAGATATAAAATTGAAGTAATGTATTTTTAGATTTATTTCTACTGTTTCTTCTAGCCAGTCTGTGGACAACGGTACTTTGAAAATTAAAAGATAGAAAATATATTACGAAACTGAGATGTCATAACAGAGGTCAGATACGTTATGCACAAGGGCTTTCGTTTGTCCAAAGTTTATAAAGCAATTATTGATTGTGTCTTTTAAAATAAGTTATTACCTGCAAGATATTTGAAAATTCTGTTTTGAGCAACGGAACTTTTGCATGAAATTGACAGATAATATATTTCAGTAATTCTATCTTTCTTTTAGATAGGACTATGGTTACAAAAAATGTGTAAATCTTTATATAAATAAAACACAAAACTCCAAATTCATATTTCGAGGTAAACTTGGAGACTTCCGGACCGATTTCGGCAAGTTTTTAGTTTGTGTTGGTCAAGGCTGGGAAGGTTTTATTGATCGTTTCGATAAAAAAAAAAATATAAATAAGTCTTTTTTTATCCGAAATTGGACTCAAATAGGCTATTTCTAATAGAAATAACTATTGTACCGGTTATAGTTATAAATAAACAAAAGAAGAACAGGTTCGAAGGTATCCAGGGTTTTAGGTTAAAGAAAAAACAATGAATTTGTATTACTTAGGAGCAATTTTTTTAAGTTTTAAAATAAACAGTTTTCGATAATATTAAATCCCTGACCTAGTTACCAAAATTTGCTCTAATAGAAAGAGAAATCAGTTATTCTTCTGCACAAATGCTTAACATTTTTAAAAACAAAACTGCAAAGTGATCCCAATATATTAGTTTTAAACACCGAGAAATTGTTTCTTTTTATATTTTTATCCATTTGTCAAGCAATAAGTTTAAGATAATCCATCTTTACTTGCCTTTTTTATCTGCACAAACTTTTCTTTTTTCTAGCTTTTGGAGAAGGAGAAGATACGTATCTTTTGTTCATTTAAATCTTAAGTATTAAACACTAGTGCAAAAAATATTCGTAAAACTATATCAAGAGCTTATTCATGCAAATAAATCCGGCAATCAAAACTAATTTTACAGCAAGTAGCTGTCACCGGCTTAAGAAACTCTAAAATGCAGAAGATTTCAATTAATTACCACACTATGAAAGCTTTAAGCATTCATTTGTTTCTACTGTACTGAGCAAATTCAATAATGCGTCCTCCCTGTGTAATTATTTCGGTATTATTCAGGGAAAATTATATTTTATTGAACCGCAGTTTACACTGTATAAACCTGTTTTGGCTTTTATTGCTCGATTCTCCACATTCCGAGAGTTATATTTATTAGAATTTTTAATTTACTTCCCGGTAAACGAATGTATGTTTGTGTTCTCCTTATACATTGTGCAGTGTGACAAACACGTAAACTTGAGAACATTGATATTGAAATATTCGGTCTGATATTTTTCTTTGCTTTACGCATTCTGAGCTTTTACTGCAAGTTTGTTCTGATAGTAATGTTAGGAAGTTGCTTATATCTGTACCAGCGAAGTGAAGGACATAATGTGAAAAAACCTCCCGGAAAACTAGTTTTCAAAAGGTGTGCTTTGTGTATTTAAAGGGACTGTCCATGCTTGATGTCTCACTTTTTGAAACGTTTTTGACCCTCCTCCCTTTTGCCACAAAGTGACACACTTCAACTTACCGTTTCCTCCCTCGTCACAGGACAAACTGTCACAATTTCATGAGCCTCCTCTTCCACCAAAACGTGCTATCATTAAACCAACTTGTGGAACGTGCCAGCAAGCAGTTTTCCTATGTCTACAATGTTTACTTTTAGAATTGGACTTAGTGCTCCTCTGAATAGAGCATGAAAAGTTTAATAATATAGATTTCAGGGTTGTACACACATGACGTCACTCTTTGAGGGTGGAGTGAGGTTGGTGAAATTGTGACAGTTTGTGACAAGGACCAGGGAAAAAACTAACAATAAATGTGGCATCAAGCATTTTCATGAGTATATTTTATAAAAAATTGCGTCACATGTGATAAGGGGAGGAGGTAAGATAAAGTGAGACAAAACTGTCACTTTGGTAAGATGAAGTCGGACACTTTAAAGCGGACTAGGGAGAGGGTAAAAATCCTTTAAGGAAATTTAGCATCAATCATGAACAGCCCCTTAAATCCTAATCTCGGAAAACAAAACAAAGTGCCATTTGACTATCTGATTTAAAAAAAAAAAAAAAAATCTTAGTTCTTAGCAGTTAACATCGCCCTGGTGTCAGTGGTCCTTTCCGATAGACTTCCATTTTTTTAAGTTTTTTTCAAGGAAAACTAAATTTCTTTATTTTTAAAGCGAACAAAAACGTCAACTTCATTTTAAATGCTAACAAAAAGGTACGTGTTTCAAAGAGATAATTTGTGCCCTAGCTAAAGAATGCATTTTTGTGGAAAAGGTAACAAACAGGTTCTTTCAACAAGGCTTTTGTCGTTACAGTTTATATTTAAAATCCACTACTGGGACAAACTGTAACCAAACGTGGAAATTTAAAAGAAAAATAATTTAACTTTATGTAAGACAAAAGAAAACGATAAATGTGAAAATAAAAAAACTCGACATTGCAGATTAATTCCATTATATTGCCGTGTGCAGGTAAACGGCAGTAACTGCAGATTTTTCGATTTTCATTTTTTTGCATTTTTGAAATCTTTATTACTATAGTTTTATGGTACAAATACTTTTATTTGGTTGCCGCAGAAAAAAAAAGCATTTTTTTTAATCAGTGGTAATTAGCAGTAACTGCTTTTTTAGCAACATTTTGTGGGAAGTCGGCAGTATGTACATACTGCTCTTTACCTGCCCACGGAAGAACGAAAACTTTCTCCCGTGGTCTGGTAAACGGCAGTAACTGCTTTTGTCGCTACATTTTGCAGGTAATTGGCAGAATGTACTTACTGCTCTTTACCTGCACACGGAAGAACGAAAACTTTCTCCCGTGGGCAAGCAAACGGCAGTAACTGCAAATTTTTTGATTTTCATGAAATTTTTTGTCCATGATCGTTCTGCCGTGGGAGGGTAAATGGCAGTAACTGCAATTTTTTCCATTTTCTTTTTTTTTTCTTTTCTTTTTTTGGAATTTTTCAAATCTATGCTTCTTTAGTTTTATGGTGCAAACCTGTTTATTTGGTTAACGCTAAATAAAAGCATTTTTTTTATCAGTGGTGATTAGCAGTAACTGATATTATCGCTACATTATGCAGGTAATCAGCAGTATGTACTTACTGCTCTATACCTGCCCATAATCATTGTCTGGAGAATGGAACATAAATGAATCGCCGCCAAAACTTGAACCAAGACGCATAAATGGTTTTCGCGATTTCTTTTTAGCTCAACTAAGGGCAAGCAGTAACGCCCCGATGGGAGGTCATTGTGTGGCCTCTCAAAAATTTCCTTGATTAGGCAAATTTAGAGAAATTGTTGCATTTTTTAAAATAATTCCTAGTCGCCTCTCATTAGATGTAGGTATGCGTGCCAGGTCGTATTTTATCTTTCGGCAAAATTTGGGAATTACCGTCTCTCGTCCTTGTTAGGGACATACTTGGGGGAAAAATAATCATACTTTATTTCAAATAAAGTCGAAGAAAACGTTTTGTAATTTCACAGCCCTCAAACATTTAAAAAAAAATCTTTGATTTTTCATATCCGTGTTCTAAAAACAATAAAACAAAATTATTTTTTGCTAATGTACAGTTATAGAAGATAACATACGAGTAAACACAAGTAATGCTTGCCAGACGATAAATAAACGTGTACCAACAGAACGATTCTGTTCCATTTGTTTTGTTCTGTCGCAGACGATATTTTTCACAATTTTTTATATATACTAAGCTGCTGCACTTTTAGTAGTTCAATGAGAGCCATTATCAACACACGAAGCATTTCTTTCGCCTAAATTTTCATGGATATTTATTGCTTTATTGCAAAGTGCGGAACATTAAGCGATTTGTCGTAGTTTTAAAAATGCCTAAAGAATCTTCCAGTTGCCAAGTGACAACGTATGAACATTAAAGAGTTTTCGACAATGCCGTAAGCGATCAAAACATATGCCTTTTTATTTTATTTTTAAATTACATTTCATTTATTGATATTAAATTTATGTCAAGTGTATACACGGTATTATTTATTTTTTAAAGTAAAATATATTATTCACATTGCAATAAATATACTTCGCAATGACATAGCTACTCCGTATTATGTTGAATTTGTAATTATTGGTCATTCAATAGTACATTGTGCAGTTACTGCTGATTACCAGTAAAAGTGCATGAAAATTACTACTGCGAAGTGCAGGTAAACGGCAGTACCTGCTTCAATTAAAATTTTGATTGCAAAATCAAATTGAAACAAACTGCCCAAAAAATACTTAGATATAAGCATATAGAATAGCCTAAAATCAAATTTCAATATTTAATTGATATTTGTGGGAAATCAAAAACGCGTTTCTTCATATATCTCAGAAACTCATTTTTGTAGATACTGCCGTTTACCTGCACACGGCAGTATAGTTGACAGTATTAAACGAAAAAAAAAAGGTATGAACCAGTTAAACTGATTTCTAAACGTCTCTAGAACATGCTACAAAGTTTTTTTCAATTGGTAATCCAATATTTTGTAAAATCTAAGATATTCATATTTTGCTTCTCCTAGCTTAGACTTAAATTCCTAGCAGATCAGAAGTAATGCTCTACACAAAAGGTGTACTTCTCATTACAATCTCATCAAATCGATCATCACAGAGGCAAAACCAGTGGCTTTGAAGATGAGTCAATATATTTTAAACCTATTTTTTGCATCGTATTTAGGTTAATATTGAACTCAACGCCATTCAAATCTGGTAGTGCGTTATTGAACATCGTATTCTTATTATTATTAAAATACAAAATATCTTTATCTATTTATTTTCTTTGAAAATGAAATGCTTAACTTTAATCTTATGCTAAATTCATTTTTCCGCAATGTTAACTTTTGGTTCAGTTGTTTTAATTGTATAGTGGTTTTGAAACATTAACTGTAGCTAAAAGAAACTTTGTATACTTCCGGTTGCTCTGTTAGACTACTTATGCATCTATAAAATAAATCTCCAAGCAATTCAAGCATTTTAACTTCGGCTACCGAATTAGTTTTCTAGGTGGAAAAATTTGATCGTAAATCACTTCCTAAATAGACTGCAGAAACTGGGTGTGATGGATAGTGTTCAAGAAAGAACTCATGTAAGTTTGCAATTTCAATTAACCGTGAAGAATTGTTAATAACTACCAGAGTTGTTTGACACTAAAGTTCTCTAAACTAAAATAAAAAATGCCATTCGTAGGGAAATTTGAGTTTGGATTTGCTCTGAAGTCTTTTGCGCGTTACTTTACAGAAAATGGATATTAGTGATGTTTGATATTGATTGACAGCCATTTAGGAGACTGAAATACTATAAATCGGAGAACATGCCCATATCCTCAGTTTCATGAGTCTATTAATAATACGACACATTGCTTGGTTTTTAACGTATTAACAATCGCGGGTTTTACTATTAAGTATGAAGCGGTACAATGCACTGAATTCAAAAATGTAATCTGAAAATAGAGATTTTTATTTTGATCATTACAATACATAAGTAATATGTGTCAAACATCACCTACGTACTAGATTTACTTATTGTGAGGTTTCTCAGATTGAATTTCACATTTGAATTGTCAGCAGGAAGTTCGTATATCTTTATCTTTACTAATAATGAAGCTGAAAGTGTGGATTTCTAGATGTCTGGATCTCTGTGACGCGCATAGCGCCTAGACCGTTCGGCCAATTTTCATAAAATTTAGCACAGGTCTAGTTTGTAGCATGGGGGTGTGCACCTCGAAGCGTTTTTTCGAAAATTCGATTTTCTTCTTTTTCTACTCCAATTTTAAGAACATTTTACCGAGCAACTTAGCATAACATGGACGAGCAAATTACCATAACGTGGACGAGCAAATTACCATAACGTGGACGAGCAAAGTACCATAACGTGGACAAGCAAATTACTATAACGTGGACGAGCAAACTACCATAACATGGGCGAGCGAATTATCATAGTAAATTAGCGAGAAATTCATCATCCATTATTTGTAAATATACACAGGCGAACCAAATGACCTTTTAATTTTCTACTACGGGCAAAGCCATGCGGGTACCCCTAGAATATAATATATAGACAGGGTTCGGGTTACGGTGCATTGCGTAAACATTTTCTAAAGTTACGGCAGCATTTTTTGAAATCTGTCTTTAAAAAAGCAATTGGCTTGATGTTCCCGCTGTTAATTAATTCGCAGATATACTTTAAAAAGTTGCAAGATTATTAGAGTTATTTCGTAAGTAATTTATTGAAAAATTCTTTACTATGTTTTAGACGATAGGAGATAGTTTAATTTAAGATTTTCTGTTTCTTACAAAAATTAATCGATGTCAGTAAAATAACTCAATGCAACTTTTTACCAGCAAACTAATAAAATTTTCTTCGTCAGTACGCTCGTTTATACATCAACTCCTGTACATCCTCAATGTAGAATTTCTAATTTAAATTGTTTTTTTTTCATTGAAAAGGTATTCAGTGGTGTAGCAGTGGTGTAGATGGTGGTTACTTTTAAATCTTTTCTGAGTCTCTCTAGGGAATACCTGCCCGAAATCCACTCCTTGACTACGCCCCTATGTTTTTTTTTTTTTTTTTGTTGTTTCACAAGTTCGTGTTTGTAAGCAATTGAATTTTAAACAATCATTGCCCCGGAGATCGCACATTAAAAATTTTTTAACCGACATCATTTTGTCTCTACAGTATTCACAAATTTGCTTTAAAAAGTGCAAAATATGTAAACTCAGAGTATCGAAGTCAATTTAAAGCAAACGCATACTATACTTGTGTGTGTATGCACTTGAATATTAGTCAATTATTGTCCCCGAGAACGCACATTCGAAATTTTTCTGCAGTCATCATTTTGTCTCTATGCTATTTGCAAACTTGCTTTAAAAGTGCAAAATATGTAAACTCAGAGTACCAAAACTAATCCAAAGCAAATACATATTATACCGAACCAAAAAGAACGCATTTTCTACTTGACAACCACAAGTCTTTTCGTAGTGAAAATTTGTCGACAGTTTTTTAGCATTTGAAAAAAGCCCGCCGTTTTCGAAATATTCAAAAGAATATTTTGTTTCTTTTTCGTTCTGCTTCGAAGCAAGATAGAGGTGTCCTAAGTGAAGTGCCATATTTTATCTCTCTTTTTCAGAAGTAGTTTCTAACTTTTTTTCCTTCTTGATTTTCTTTTGTTTTTCAGAGAATGACTTTGATGTGCAAAGAAGAGCTTCCTATCAGAAGGTTTTTGACTCCCGAACATGTTAAGGTAACGTGAATGATTATAACGTAATTTTTAGATAAATATTTTGTTTTACAATTGTTTCTTCCTTTTTTTATAAATTTGTTTATTTTTGTATCATTATGAGAATGAGTCGATATTTTGGCCCAATCTTATTTCTTGTAAAAAAGAATTTTACTGTTTTACTGTTTGCATAATATTTATTTATGATTACTCGTAATGTATGACCAGATTGAATAGAAGGCAAATGCTTTGTCCCGAATTATTCTCGTGGTGTTAACATACCATGCAGCACATTTTGGGATTATTATTAAAATGAAGATAACATCCTAATTTTAAAAAAAAATACTTTTAAAGCTCTAGTGTTTTTAAAAGAATGTTTTAGTTGATTTAGGAACTTTAAGAGACTTCAGACGGTGTCCTAAAATTTAGTTTCTCCAACTCTTTTATGCATAAGTTTTTGATGATAGATTAAATTGTGAGATGCAACTGGAATTTTATTTACTTGCAGACAAAAATAATTTTTCTGAGTCAATTTTGAGACATTTTTATGAGTGCAATTTCAAGCATTTAATGAAAGCACGTTGCTAAAACCCACAAATAAGTCGAATAGGAAAATAGGCTCCTTATTTCTATCATTTATTTTTACTTCCTTTTACAAAAAGGAAGTATTGTATTCGCGAAAAAAAATTTCATTCAAAAATCTACCTTAATTTCCATTTTACTCACCCCCGAATGAATGTTGAGCTTTTTTTCGACTCGACCACACGTGGATAAGTGCTTAAGAAAGTATAGACACGCGAGATATCCATTTCGACGATTCCCGAGTTAATTACAACGAGTTTTTTCGTGACGTCTGTATGTAGGTATGTATGTATGTATGTGCGTATGTATGTCGCATAACTCAAGAGCGGTAAGTCCTAGAAAGTTGAAATTTGGTACGTAGACTCCTAGTGGGGGTCTAGTTGCGCACTTCCCCTTTTGGTTGCATTCGGGTGTTTTTAAAGGGGTCTTTCGCCCCTTTTTGAGTGGAAATCATTGTTAATTTCAAAGTAAACTCAAGTGGTGTTATAATTTGGCGGACAATTGGCGATATATCGCCAGTTTTTTGGTCGCCAAGTTTTGTCGCCAAGTAGGCGACAAATTTGGCGACTTTTTATTTTTATTTTTAAATCTGGTTTCAATTTGGCCACTGTTGGTGATATTAAGAGGGTTAACTATTGAATCACACTAAAATTGCTATAATGGGTAAATAACATTAAATTGATGTAAAAGGAAGTCATGTGATGCACACATCAGCTCGTTTTTTTTCTTCCAAGGAAATAAAAAATGCCACGAACGCTATTCATTCATTGATGCTTGTATTAAAATTTTTGAGATAAATTGACATGAAAACAAATTTTAAGAATATAATATTAAGATCAACAATTGGAATTCTTGTTTTAGATTAATTCCTAAACCATTTTCTGCTTTGCACCGTGATACACTATGGTCACGGTTAGATTACATTCGTTTGGTTTGAATGGTGGAAGGTCCAAATTGTCAGGTAAAACAACAAATATATTTGTTTCTTCAAAGGACTGTATGCAAAAGATGCGTCATAGGATTGTACTTTTTAGTCATTTTTCAAAGTTTTCATCAAAACACTTTGAAATAAAAATATACCTAAGTTATAGAAGTTAATAAACAAATTTCATTTTCGAACTATTCCTGCCTATATTAATATTACTAATTGGATTCATTTTTTATCCGGAAAGAAGACCGATTATCCTTTTATAAAATGAGCTCAACACAGATTTGATTAATGGTTCTTTAGATCTAAGGAACATGTAATATTTCTTGTGCGATTACCTTTGACGTTTATTTAAAGTATGAGAGAAAATGTTTTGTCCGAAACATTGTGTTTATAAAAAGTAGGAAACAATGCATTTTTTTTTTAATTTCAGATTTTGAGTGCGAGTAAACTTACACGTTGTTAATAAAACAGTACTTTTCAGTTGAAAGGCACATATCTTCAATGAATGATTTTGACATTGTTCTAGACTCCAAAGAGCTCAATTTCTATTTTTCTATGTTCAACACATCTTAATCATAATTGAACTTTATAAAACTTTGTTTAAGATGCATAAATATACATCAAGAGAAGGTTTTAGAAACATTTTTGCTAAAAATAGTAACACTTTCTAGGGATTAAACTCACAAAATTTTCATTCAATGAGTAAGGTTTTAATGTTATTTTGCTCGTTTTGCTCTTATTGAAAGTTCATTTAAGTAAATATAACCTTTATGATTTTTCTGAATCAGTCTTCAAAACAAATAAAACATGTACAAAATAAACAAAATAAGTGACCAATAATGGCGCGTCAATTTCCTGGTTTGTGATAACTTCAATGAGACTCATTTAGCCATTTGTAATGAGTTACTTTACTTAAAAACTTGTTTCAGTTCACAGTTACAATTTTGTACTTCCATTTGACAAGATGCTTTACTATTATGGACTTATTCGAAGGTGCTAGTTTTATTTATTAATTAGTTTTGAACTTTTTCTAGGTTTTATTATCTCTGTTATAAACACGACTGTGCTTTTCTCTATACAAAAATACCGTATGCGGAGGGGGGGGGGAAGGGTGAACTCTGCCGTGTGCAGGTAAACGGCAGTATCTGCAGAAATGAGTTTTCGAGATATTTGAAGAAATGTGTGGTAGATTTAATACTAACAATAGGAAAGTGTTGTAATTAGATGTTCTTTTCGTGCCTTTTTATCAGCGAAAACCAAATAAGCGAGCTTGTACAATAAATAACGTACAATAGATGACAAAAATGCAAAACATTCAACAATCAGAAATTTGCTGTTACTGCCCTTTACCTGCACACGGCAGAATTGCCCTATTGGTTACTGGTAAGATACTTATTTCAATCATATATTTGATTTTGCTTAGTGACTGAATTGATTTACAGACGAATTTTAAGTATAAGACAAATAAGGAAAAACCGAGGAAAAAATTTAGAAAAACAATTGCTACAAATTGTTTAAGCTATATCTTATTTATTACAAAGATGTTTATTTTTATTAAAAACTACCAAATAGAACTGAATGGAAGCGAAAGATAACGAAAAGAGGATGGACGTTTCCTATAAACCAAATTTCTAAATTTAATTACTTAAAACATGTTGAGTATGAAAATTATTTTCTTAGCAATAAAAACTGAGCAAATCCGAAACTATCAATATTATTTTAATGCTTTGCACATCCGTAAATAGAATATTATCCCTGGGTTTCTTACCAAAAGTTATTTGATTCTTTAGAGAAAAAAACTGAAGTTTTGATCACAGAAAATATGTTTCACCTTTCCTAGTGAGAAAAAAAAGCTTTTCACGTAAAATGACATACTAATAAGTTTACTGGATTATAATTTTTCAGTTTATTTCTGTTATTGTTTCCTTGTAAACAAGTGATTAAATTGTAAAGGTCTTTAATTTTGCTCTAGATATTGCTAATCATTTTTTTATTGCCTACGGAATTGTTATAAAAATTTTACCTAATTAAAAAAATTTATAACGATTCAAAATTTTTCCTCATATGAATTTTGAACAAGTGTGATGAATGCGTCCTAAAACTTTTATTTCTAAACTTTTACCGTATTTATTATTAATGCGTATTTGATTAAGCATTTATAATCGTTTTTTAAAGAAAATAATTTTCTCCGCGGAATACATTATTTTGTACTTGGTTTTAAATATTCTCAAATAATGTATTATTTTCATTTTCACTTTAAGAAGTTCTTGAAAATTTCTGACTCTTGCTTCTTTTCCAAATGCAGACCGCATTTTTCGAGCCTCTAAAGGAGATAAATCAAACTGAAATGTTAAAAATACTTTTTCTTCTCTGCTTGCCATCAATAAGGAAAGTACAGAAATACACGAGAGTTTCTTCAAAAGTAAGGGGGAAAAAATCCAAGTTTAAAAAACAAAAGATTTTTTTAACGGTTTGAAAACGTTTTCTTCTTCTTCTTTCCGACATCTGAACTATAAAACTTTAAAACTTCTCGTGATGCTATGATCATGGATGTACGATGTCCAGACATGTAAGAAAAGTCATTTATTAACCAGAAGTTCATCCAGAACTACTAGAGCGGTACAAATTTTGGATAGATAAATGTATTCAGAAAAAAACCCTTGCATACAATTCATTTGAAATCTGTTTTTTCCTTCTGAACTTCTTCGGATTCTTCCAGAAACTACGACACAAAAAAAAAAAATCTCACAAATGTTCTCCTGAATAATTACGTTATTTAAACTTATTCTTTTTTGAAAATAGTATGTTAATAACAAATAACAAATGTAAAAAGGTGAATGGCTTTACCTTACATCACCAAGTCACCATTAAATTTCCAAATAATTAAATAATGTAAAGCGAACCTTATATAAATTGAAATTGGTCTAACAGGATATATGAACTTTGTTGCTTGACTTGCAATATATTTTCTTAATCATTTCGGACAGGGAGGATGCTCACTTGCATCCCGCATTAGATAAAGTAGGTGAAGAGGATAGTACAAATTTCACCAGTTCTTTGTTTAGTAGAAAATAAAAACATGGTCGAGACTTGTAAAAAAAAAGAGCTTTGTTACAAAGTAGCATATCTGGGTCATTCTGTAGCTTCGTTTTACATAAGCAATTTAATTTAACATACACAAACATTAGGTATGAGCCTATTTAGGGGGTTTTAAACTGTTTTCGTCAAAATAAAATTGTTACATCAAAATTGCTTTAACTGGTTAGTCTTTAAAACGCTGTCTCTCTATAGATAATTTCAAGTGATACACGTCTGAGCAAATTTAAAAGAGATCTTAATATGTGAATGTGCACTATGACGTGTTCTGAATATGCTCCGGCAGAAGGAAAAATGTTTCAAAAATGTTCCGACTATGTTCTGGATACTGAACCTCGTGTGCCAACACACGAGTCCAGACAGCAGATGGTTCGTCAACACATTTGAAAGCATATTTGGTCACATTTTGTCACATTTGGGAAATAATTGCTTTCTTTGCTGCTACCAGGATGACTATATAAAGATTGCTTGGTTGTACTATATGGGTTATTCTTCGAAAAGTGTAACTTTTCTGTCACACGCCTTTTACAGTAAAAACGTTAAGAAACTATTCATTTAACAATGATTTTTAATTTCATCAAAAATATATCTATTTAAACCTACCAACATTTTTCTTACATAATTTTTATTTTAGTATGTATATTTTTGGTTCACAACATGAGAATTTTCACCTGCGTAGAATGTCACACACCTTGTGTGACAGTTTATGTTGCTTAATAACTTGTTTAGTTAAAAGTATATACTTATTTATTAATTATTCTTTTCTTAAGTGTCTCAAATACTAATTGTTTAAGTATATTTTTTATATTGTGTTTTAGTTCGTTTTAGTAGGACAAGGAGTCATGTCACACAATAAATTCTCACCTCCGTTACCCAAACACAAAATGCCATTCCTCATTAACACGTTGCAGTACTGAACAAATTTTATTTTCCATGATACAAGAGAGCCCTCCTTGTTTATTGTGAGATTTTTGTTGAAAAATAAGAAAATAAATTTTGCGTCAAAAATTCAGTGTGGTTATTCTGACTTCTCACCTGCATGAACTTGAATTTCAGGGATGTAAGATAATGTAAAAAAAAAAGAAGTGAACATGTTTTCATATGCTTAACATGTGCAGATTGTGGCAACGAAGAAATAAAAATTCCCTAAAAAATGTATCTATTAGGCCTAAATAATGGAAAATTCATCACCTCCGTGACAGACCTTATCAATGTCATTATTTCTGAGGTGAAAATACATGATGGAGGGTAAATGCATCAATATTATAGCCATTCTACCAAAATTCTAAATTTCCAGTATATTCTCAAATTTACTAAATTGTATTTTTAACATACAATTAAAACTACTAATTGTGCTGTACTTTAATTAAGAGAGCTTAATATTTCATTCCCATTAATCATTAAAATAGCTGATTGTTTGTACAATTAATAAAATTACTACTTTTATATTAAATTGGACTCGATTTTTAAATATTCAAAGTTTTTTCTTTTTATTTATTTCCGTGAACAAAGCATTTTTTTATTTTTTTTGTATTTATGAGTAAAATAGTAATTGCAACTTAGCTGGGCCATTGTTTATGGTTTCTTCTAGTAGGTACGACTTTCATGTAAGAATTTTTTAAAAAAGAAAGCAAAAGGTTTCGATAATGAAAAATATTTGCGTTCAGATGTTACGTTTTCTGGAGAATGACCCATCTAGTATTTTTTAAGGTTTATTGTTGCAAATGTGCATCATAACGCAGTAATTTTTATTTAAATTAGTGTTAAGCGTGTGCATAAAGCTAAATATAGGGCAACGAGCCTAAATATTGCCTACTTAAGGTGTATCTCTTAACAAAGTAAAAATATTTCGCGTATGAGTATGAAACTGTTAGGACGTTGGTGTGACATTACGTATGTGTGTATAATAAAATTTTAATAGCTTCAGCATGCTAGACACATAAATAAAAAACAACTGTGAACAATGATTTTCAGTTTCTAAAACAATTTTCCTTAATACCGGCCACCAAATGTTCCTAATAACGCCTACATGAAAAAAAAAAAAAAAGAACGAAAGAAAGTGCTGGAAAATAAAAGAAATAACTTAAGAACACATATACTGTTATTTTTCCGTTCTTTTCAATCTCTGTAAAACATGCAGAGGACTAACAAGCTACAATAAAAACGAGCTGATGTGTGCATCACATGACTTCCTTTGACACCAGTTTAATGATAATAGTGCCTCGGAGTAAGCAAGGAAACACTTGATGTGTTTTCACCCCTAATTTGTCGCGAACCGAAGCAAAAACGCGTTTAACAGACATTAACTCTCCCAATAACGGTAATTTTAGCGTTATTCAATGGTCAACTCTCTAAATATTGCCAATAGCGCCAATGTAAAACCAGAGTCACGAAAAAAAAACCTGCCAAATTTGTCGAAAAGATTGGCGAAAAAGCTTGGCGACTAAAAGATTGGTTATACATCACCAACTGTCCAAAACATTATAACATCACTTTAGTTTGCATTGAAATTAAAATTGGTGTTCCCCAAAAAAAAGTGTAAAAGATCTCTTTTGGAATATCCGAATGCAAACAAAAGATCCTCAACCAGACCCCACTAGGAGTCTACATACCAAATTTCAACTTTCTACGGCATATCTTTTTTGAGTTATGCGAGAAACATACGATTTTGCGTATGTATCATGCGGACGCCACGAGAAAACTCGTTATAATTAACTCGGGTATCGCCAAAATGAATATTCCGGGCATCTATACATTCTTAGATATATGTAGACGTGTAGTCGGGTCAAAAAAGCAACTCAACGTTCATTCGGGTTTGAGGAAAATGGTAATTAAGACCGATATTTGAGTGAAAATTGTTTCGCGAATGCAATACTTCCTTTGCTAGGTAAAAGGAAGTAAAAATACGAACGTTTCTTTCTTTTTCTTTTGTTATGTTTCTAAAAAAAAATCAATAAAAACACCTTTCACATCTTAATTAAGTTGCACATGTTTTTCAAAAGGGTAAAACCCTTCACAAACGAAGCATTGCGCATCATTATCTTCGCGCTTAGGGTGGTTCATCGTTATTTGCCGAGCAGATGACTTTAAAGAAGAAGTTATTTATTTCGTGTTTCGTTTCCTAGTTTGATCAACTTCTTTTCAAACGAAAGCTGTTTTTTTTTCTATTAGAGCATATTTTTAGATCTGGCCACAACAGCAGCTAATCCATTCCTGGAATTTGATGGAGAGAGAATTGAAATGGTAGATTCTATCATAATAAGGCCAGGATGATATTGCTATAGAGTTTACAATGGATATTCCTGCATTTGTTTCTCCATTATGTGGAATGTATAATCACCTACTGGGTGATTATTGGAACTTTTTGGCAGGTGATATTAGGACTAACCCAACAAGCAAACACGACAACCTGTGCTGGCAGATTCTCAATGGTTACCCAAACTCATTACAACTTAACCAATTGCCCATTACCCCTAATAATGAGTAGCGTTATTTAGGTAATAGAATACTACTTGTTATTGCTAATCTATATGCGGTAAATGTGGTGTTTTCATAAAGCTACTCACAGGAAAGTTCCTAAAAAAGAAAAACATCACAGCACAAAATTGAGACGCACTTGTGTGTCGAACATTTTATAGTTGGCTGCTGTTGCTGATGTATAAACTTTGAAGGGTTTATTGTCTATGTCGCAGTACTAGTAATTTAGAAATTACGGAGGGAGACGTTAGGAACATGGGTGATATTCGAGTACCCTACCTTAAAATCCCATAAGACTAGAATGTAGCATCTGAAGTTAAACAAAACAGTTGAAATCTGAGTGATTGTATTTTAGACAATTTATTAAAATAAATCCCATTTATATTTGATGTTTTTTGTGTTTTTTAGGCTAGTCATTACTTTTATATTATTTTTAAACTTGAACGAAGCAATTGCCTGGTTGTGTGATATTTCGATGGTTGAATTTTTAATCTTAACGTCAGTGGATTAATCCCAAACTCCAGTCGATAGCGTTAATTATTGACAGCTTTTTCGTTTCTTCATTCTCCTAAAATTAATCTTACCAGAAAAAGAGATAAGTTACTTGATCCAGCTAAGCCTTGCCAAAATAAATCATTTCCCTGCATGTCAAACATTGCCAAAAAATATTGTCAAATTAACATGCTGTGGCGCTAGTTTCATTGTTGAAAACGTCAGGAGCGTTACTCGATCAGAATATTGGCAATTATATATAGGAGGATTATTATTTTGGACATAAAATGGCGTAATTTATCCAGCACTGAAAATCTAATTTGCAGGACTGGATAAATTGGCTTGCAAATCATTTATATACTAACAAACGAACATATTTTTACAGGTAATCTTTTATTTTTTTATATTCCATTTCCTAAAAGGTAAAGTGATTTATTTCTAAAATGAGAACAACTTAACGAAAAGAAATATCACAAATATTCTTTAAAACCAATAATAATACTTTAAAAACAAAATGATTAATACATATTTATTTCAAACCCATTAAAACACTCTGCTATGAAAAGCAGACGGAAAGGAAAGTGGAAAAAACACCAAATAACAAAAAAAAAAAAAAAAGAGTAAATGCATTGCCTCTTAATTTTAAAACCACCGGAAAGTGATTGCGGATCTAATAGTGAAAAAGAAAGAAACTACATGAATGTAAGTTAGTGAATGACTGAATGGGCTTCTATGTAGTGGGCTTTCATGGAGCTAATGCTGTCCTCGCAATGTAAACAGCGAAGACGGAAACTCGGTAAAAGCTTTTGAATGCTGATCTGTCTTACGATATTTGTGAAGTTGAGTTAGGGCTTTGGCTTGAATATGATCATTTGTGTGAAACCCTGAATATATACATTTGATTTTCGGAAAAAGCTCTACTGTGAAGATTTGAAAGGTGTCTTTCTTTTTTTTTTTCTTGTCGGATCAAATAACTAAAGTTGGAGCAGAAAACATGTTAGACATCTCTGCGTGACAAATCGCTGCTTGCTGTAGTAATTAACAATCTAGGCGGTGCATAAACATTAGTGCTACATTATAAGCATACTTCATTAGTAGTTTTAATTATACTTGTGAATGTATTTTAAAGAGATCCAAATAGTGTGGGAAGTTTTGTTTGTCTGTGATGCGATTGGTATGCGATATGCTATGCTTTCAAAAAAAAAATCCTTCCTTTTTTTTACAGCCTTAACTCTTTTTGAAGAACATAGAGCCCATAGAAGTTAAACTGATACTCTTGGTTTACACCGAAATAGTTAATAAAAATGTAAAAAATAAATCGTTTTCGATTTTCTAGAAACCTTCTTGATTTGAAATGAAGTAGAACGAACACTCAGGTCAAATATCAAATTTTGCTGGTTGAAAAAATCAGAAAAGATAAAAATAAATAAATAAATAAAGACTTGTCAAATCACGAAAGGAGATTAGAATATTGTCTCCAGTAAAATATCCAAAAAAGAAAAAAAAAACAGAATATATCATCATATTAATATGTAATATCGATGTACGACATTTGTAAAAAAAAATGGTAGTCTTGTTTCTGATACTTTAATGCATACATAAAAGTAGAGTGAGTGAGAAAACTAGGCTGAAATTGATGCTTTCACAAATTAGCCACTTAGGGCCTTGAATTCTTATTTTTATCATGATTTTTCATTATAGAGTTCATCTTCTTTCTTTCCTTATTCTCGTTCAAATTAAGCTGCGTAAGATCGCAATTTCTCCCAAAAACTGTACTCGTTGTTTGCAACAGGAAAATATAATTTGAAGTGCATAAATAAAGTAACGCACATGTCCAGTTTTATTTTTAACCGACTTCAAAAAAGGAGGTTATGATTTCGTCATGAGGCTTTTTATGTGTGTTTTTGGATTATTCCAAAACTTTGGACCGATTTGAAAAATTCTTTTTTCGTTTGGAAGGGTATACTTCCCAGACGGTCCCATTGTAATTTGGTCTGGATCTGATAAGGGGTCCCGGAGAAATCCAAGAAACTTTGAATTTCACACGCTGTGGATACATCCAACTTACGTCAGCGGGCAGATTACGTCACAGGTCACGTGGTGTTTCCGTGACCAGTGTATTTTCTCAGCAGAGGTTTTGCCTTCGTCTTGAACGGGAATTCTCGCGGTATATGGATGACTAATTTTCGCCTCCTGTTACTTTTTACTTATAGGTGCTACCAATGTTTTTTATGTAGCATGTTTTTTTAGTGACTTGTGCGTTTGCTTTCGGAAAGCAAACTTTGATAAAGTCGAACTAATGATGAAGAAAACATTTTTTGTACATAGTTACGCATTTAAAAAAGCCTTCCTTCACAGTCGTCAGAAGTCTCTGAGACGCTGTGGTCTATTTCTTTCTCTATCGTGCTCATCTTAGTTTTCAGACTCATGTGTTCGACGTTTTCGTACTCGACTTGCACGTAAGAAAGGCCTCAGCGTCATGTACCACATACTCTATCCTACGAACTTATTTTATATTTACACCACTGAAAAGCAAAAAATAAATTACTTTTAAATAAAAAAAACCGCCTTCAAAAAACACAAAGGAACTAAAAAGCAAAAAATAACCGATTACACTTAAATACTATTTCCTACATACACCTATAAATTAAATTTATTTTACAATTCCAGTACAAAAATCAATTAAACTAATCACCCAATTATAAAATAAATACTGATTTTAATTACTATATGATGAATTATATAAAATACCTAACTAATTATATACGATCTCTTAATTTTTATTAACCTTTTGAAGTCGGGACCTCTTATAAACTACTAACTAACGTATCTGAGTAGGTTTAGTTTTAAAGACTAGTTTCGCGTTCAGTTAAAATAGTGTTTAATTCAGGATCAGTGGGTTGTCAGTTACGTTAGGTAGTAGTTTATAGGAGGCCCCGACTTCAAAAGGTTATTAAAAATTAAGAGATCGTATATAATTAGTTAAGTATTTAAAATAATTCATCGTCTAGTAATTAAAATCAGTATTTATTTTATAATTGGGTGATTAGTTTAATTGATTTTTGTACTGGAATTGTAAAACAAATTTCATTTCTAGGTGTGGGTAGGAAATAGTATGTAAGTGTAATCTTTTTTTTTTTTTTTTTGCTTTTTAGTTCTTTTGTGTTTTTTGAAGGCGTTTTTTTTTATTTAAAAGTAATTTATCAATTTAAATATTTTATGAAAACCAGGCAGAATACTCACTTTCCCTTCCAAATGGGGCATGTGCGACCCTGAAAAGTAGTGCTAAAACAGATCTTTAATCTTTTGTTTAGGGTTTATTTTACATTGTAATAACTTGAAAACTTTATAAAGGTGCTGAAAATGAAACGCAACAATTTGGTAAAAATACAAGATTTTCTAATAAAACTGTCCTGATGAATATATGTTTGAAGATTCTTGTACGCATTTGCCCTACCTCACCTTCTTTAAAATTGCAAAACATTGCTCTGTTTCTCATGAATGTAGGAACAATTTTGAATAATGTAATTCAAATCTTTTAAAAATAAAGAAGCTATTTCTTTAACCAAAAGTAAAGTTGCATCTATTTGGCGAAGCTCAGGTACCACAGTGAAAGGAAACTGTCAAACTGGTAGCATTATTGGATGCATATGTGTTTTTAATGTATTTTTACATCTTGCATAACGACACATTTAGGTTTTATTTTATTTTGACAGTAATATTTTTATCGCAAGAACACACTACGTAAGCGTGCCGGATTTATTTCTTAAAGTTTTTGCGTTTCTTACATTTTTAAGTTCGGGAAGCAAGAAGGTATAGCTGCAGTAAAATTTCGGCTGGAATCAAATAACATTTGTATCTACTCAAAAATAAAATAATGTATTAAATGCAAATATGGGTTAGAAAATATTTGCGTATTAAAAATAACTTTAATTAGTAATTCCTTGATAATTTTTTCCCCGATGCTTTATACGCTTTAAGGACGACGACGAAAAAACTAAAGTATTAAAGTTTGCAGACACCATCATTTATAGTCAGAATTTACTTCTTTTATTTAGAGTTTAAAAAATGCTCCTTTATGAAACTTTACCTTAAACCTCAAAAGTTTTCTGAGCTTGTTAATTATTCTTTAGAATACCTGGCCTCATCTTCGGACCTTAAGTGTCTTAAAAAAACTAGCCTATCTCGTACGAGTTAGTGCGTTTTTTTTTTTTTCTCGTGTCGTTTAAAAGTCTAAGTTGATTTTTTTTCACCTCTTATCGCTGCATATTGTGCTTTGTGCAGTACTTCCTGATTTAGGGTATAACAAAGAGATTTTTTGACGATAAAACATATTAAAGTTAAAACATGCGGGGTGCTTCAATCTCTAATGATGATCAATCAATGTCTTCCATTCGTGATACATGAATTTCATGGTCTGTAATCAAAGATTTATTTAAAAAATACGGCGTTTTTGCTATCTCAATAATGGTATCGAAGAAAAAAAATCAGGAAATAAATTGATATGAAAAGAACACTTTCTTTCTTTCTCAGTACTGATGTTCATATAACTGATAAGCAGTTATAAAATAGCTGCAAACTCTCCTAAATAAGCAAAAAAAATTCGTATTATGTTATCAAATCGTTTAATTTTTTTTAGAGGGAATTAACTTGTTAAAGTTGGCATTTCCCCACTGTATAATACTTATTAAGATATCAATATTATTAAAATGTAAGTAAGATTTATGTAACAATTGTAATTTAGTCAATGCAATATATCGATACAGTTTTTCCCTACACGACTTTGAGTGTTCGTGAGGATAAATGCTGTAAATTGGAAAAATATATGTTTTACTTTGCATAAAATAATTTGCCGAATTAGAAATAGCTTCTGCATCATTATCATCAAGGACAAGGCTAAAAGTCGACCTCTTGGTTAAACTATAGTTCTCTAGGCGCACCGCCATCTCGCCTACCTTCTGAGCTGTAGTGAAGAAAACTTAACCCTGTAATAAAAATACGAATCTTCACAGATTATCTCCAGGTGATGTTTCAGGATTGCACGGGTTTTCATCATTTTCTCGTGAAATATAAGTATATTTGTGAAAGTTTTCCTGAATTATTCTTTACAAAGTGTCTTGCCTTTTGTTATGCTACGACTCCTCCAGATTTCCAATCAATAAACGAGGGCAAAATAATATCTGGCCACTTTAGCCTTGCAAAACCTTCAGGCAAATAAACTAGTCGTTACTTGCTTGAAATTCCGCCATAGCTTCGAACATATTTGCTGAAATTCTCTAGGGGCCTACTTGATAAATCAGGAATCTGGCAATCTGTCACTATATATATAAACATACCATACATTTTCATAGAAAAATGTTATTTATTCCATATGCGGGGCTGGCTGTTATTTAGAAATTCTTTGAAATCTACTGGGAAATTCCAGGTTAATTTAGGAACGTTCCTGACTTTTGTTGGGAAAATATTCTGCTTTTTACTTGATATGTTGCTGGCTGAATTTATGCATCTAAGTTTCATATTACTTTTCAGAAACGTTCCTGAGCATATTTTTTTAAGTTCAGAAAGTCTCTCTCGCTTCATACGTTGGATATGATCTTTCCAATCAGTGCGGTATTTGCCAAGTTTTCCTCAGAGGCTAAAAACCTTTAATTTTCGAATATATTCAGTTTTCTGCTGCATGTGTAAACTATTTGCATCGCACTTCGAAACCCAGAAGTAAAAGTGCTGATTAAGATATTTTTTTCTAAATAAATTTCGCAATTCATTAGTGCATAACATCAAGGCATGTATAACCGCAAGGCTGTTGGATTTTTAGACATTAAACCCAGTAAAAGATAGCATTCCTTAGAATGAAGAAATGATTTAAAAGTATATTGTCTAGTTAAAATAGTATATTAATAGTCATGTTTTATCATTTTGGAAATAAGTCGCATCAGAAAACAAAGTCTTCGAGTACTGGAGTTTATTTAAAAAAAAAAAGTGGCACGTGTACTGCCATTTCTCAGTGCAATTTCAGTAGAGTAAAAATTACTTCTCAAAATATAAAAACGTAAAATCTCTATAACTAAAGTATATAGAACAAAATTATGTGTTTAAAACAGCGCAACTTAATGAAGTATTAATAAAACCCAAATCAAATTAAGAATGAGATCGATCTTCGCTCATCGCATATGACATTTAATGCACTCAAAGTTGAAAAAATAAGAAAAAAAGTTAAAAAAATTGAAATCATATAATTAAAGGAAGAAAATATTAAACACTGAGCTATGGAGAAAAATTATAATTTTCAAGTCAATGAGTAAAGCGTTAACCTTTAAGTTTATGTAATATTTTTACTTGAAGTTTTAAAGTCATTAAAACATCCGTGTAAAGAATTAATTCTCATAAAATGCTTAGAAGAATGTAGCACATTAAGAAAAGAATGAGTTTTTCGGAAAGTCACCTTTCATTGCATGCTAACGAGTTCCTTGACATAAAATTATTCAGAACGCCTATGTAATAATTACCCTTAATTTATTCGTGCCCCAAAACGAAACTTTAGTATATAGAAGTAGTTTACAATGAAGGATGAATGCATGATTAAACACTAATTAAGAGAATTATGAGTATATTTTGTAAGTATTTGCATTAATTAGTGGTATAAAATCGTAATTCCCCACACATTATACAGCTATTAGTATTCTCTTACTTGAGATAAAAGACTGATGATTCTAATTGAACACACTCGTATTATTTGGGACATTGAAGAACAAATTTTTGATTTGGGACAGTGTTATCTTGAAACAACTAACGCAAGAATCCATGTCAATAAAGAAAGGTTTCAAATGCTCACTCTAAGAAAAAATCCTGATGAAGATGAGAATGCAATTACCAATTAAAAACGAAAATTGAATGTGTTTTCTGTGTTCATTTAAAAACAGAATCATTTCCACAGTTGTCAGTTACTGAGTCTGACAGAGTGCCATATTTTAAAATTTTTGTTCGGCAACTAACATTTCTTGAAATATGACCTAAACTAAACATTTAGTTATTTTATTAAATTTTCTTATTAACAAATGTAAGACCTGTCAAAATGTCAAGTAAAAAACATCGACCCAGGTATTATGTTAACGAAATTAATCTTAAAATATAAATATTCTGATTGAACACGTTTAAAAAATATATCAAGTGACAAATTCGAAATTAATTTTGCGTACATTACATATACAAAAAAAATCCTAATATAAAAACTTAATACATTCCAACTACATTTCAGTTCATAGTCTCATTAGAAGTGAGGACAAGTGCGATTAAAATACAGCAAAAAACAACACGCGTACACACTGAAGTTAAAATACATCATTAACTGTTGAACTTATATACATAATCTCGAAAGTACATATACATTTAAATTCTAATTACAACTATTCTGATAACAACCAAAGTCGTTAGGTGGTTTCTCTCCATGTCTTTTAAGGAACCGATTATATCTTTAAATGAACCAAATTGTCTCCAGTTTATGGAAAAAAAAGGAAAAAGATGTGTTTACGCTTCTTCCATACTCATTACGAAGAACTATAAAACCATGATTATGCAAACATTGAAAAATAATTTTGAGCAACATTTGACTCACCATGCACTGAAATATTAAAATGAATCTTTCAGTGACAATACGTAACTAATGAATCAATGACTACTTTTTTTAGCAGCACAATGTAGCGATTATCCTTTTGTAGTTGATACAATGGTAGACGTTATCTAGAATCCATTATGTAATCCATTCGCCAGATGAATTCGGACGACTGAACTTCAAGAGCAGCATCAATCCTCCTGCTGATGGCAGTTGTGACGTGAGGGATGATTTATATCGATTTTTCTATAAGTATCATCGATTTCTCTCAACAAAGCATCTGAAGTTAACAACAGAACTTAAATGACTGCTTGGATAAGTTGTTTGAAATTAATACACCAATGCATTTTGCACGATACATTTTGAAGCATTAATAGTTATTAAATTTGTATTTAAAAATAGTCCAAAATTCATCTTAGAGTAAATAACTGAAAATATTTTGTTGCGTGAGAAAAATCCAAATTAGTTGAATCACTCATAGTGTTATTAAGTATGTTAAGAAATGCGTAATTAATCATTTTAATTACTGAAGTATTTTTTGGTATGTCTAAGATGCATATTATGCAAGAAAATGATGATAAACTTTTCTAGGTACACCAATTATAGGTATATGCTCCTTGTAACTAAGAATAATAAGCCAAAAAGTTAAGCGTTTCAAAGCATTCCACATACCCAACTAGCATAATAATTATATTGTTTAAAGTACAATATGTTGTTATTTAGAATTTCGTTTACTTACCACTAAAGCTTGACTGTGATTCATGGAATGATATTATTATTTTTTAAGCACCCTAATAGCTCAACATATCATGACAAATTACAGTTGCATCACTAAGATACAACACAGCTGTATCACTGTCGTAATGATCACATCCAGGTAGAACACGTAACGTTTTCAAACGATTTGAAGGTTTTTACAACGTTGGACAGCATTTTAAAATGTTCATGAAACGAATTGTGCTCCCTGGGCTATCACAAAGTGACAGTGTTGTGACGTCTCACAGAAGTCAGGCTGCGACTCTTTTGTACCATCTTTTAATGCGACTTTATTTTTTCATTGTGTAGTCACTGGAGTAATTTGTGACTCGTCAATTACTGACTATCCAGACGTCACTGCAAGGTCATTTTGAAGCGTCCCGTGAACCAAGGGCGCCCATATGCAAAATTTTAGGAGGGGGGGGGGGGCTCAGATATTTTCCTCATGGTTTAGCAGGATATTTTCTCCATGGAATCCCATGGGACAGATTAGAGTCATTACAATTTGTCATTTTTAATAACTTATTCATTAATGACTGGAGAATAAATATTTTTACATTTTTGCAAAGAAAAGAGTACCAAAAGCAAGGAAGTTCTAATTTCAAAAGGGGGAGCTCGGGTCCCCCCCCGTCGCCCCCTTATATGGGCGCCCTTGCCATGAACCGTAGGCTGTTTGCAGCTTGTCGATGACCTTTGCAGTGACGTTAATTGCCCGTTATTGACATTATCCTTATTTGGCTGTAACACAACTTTCACCATTGATGTATAATTTTAGTTACTGTGTTAGTAAGCAATGATATTGCATATCTGCGACAAATCGGTTTTTTTAAACACTTGCTGCTAGTTCCAGCTATCAGGTAATTGATGCATACATTTCCTTGCATAGGGGAGACTGGAGTACTAGCAGTCACCTAAAGGAAAATGAATATAAAACATTACTTTGTTTTAAATTTGAAAAGCAATCATGCAAAATTGCTTACATATAGTATATTTTATCTATTGCAGACTCAAAGTGAGCCTTGACTAATCTTACCTTATTGGAAAAATAAACAATATTGCAAAAGCAGCTTTGACCGGTATTACCCCTACCTTGGGGTAATGGCAGTCAGTAATGTCAGCTACTACTTAATGGTTGTAAAATAAGTAATATGAGGATTTTCAATGGTATAAGCACGTTAAATTGAAATCTTTATGTTTATTTTATAACATAATTCCGCTTTTTAGATATTACAAAAAAAAAAAAAAAAAAAAACTACAGACTATGATATATAAAAAAAAAAACTTTCCATGGTAAAAAAGAGATTACAGATATAAGGGCAATGCCAATATGTTTACACAAGTTTCTGAGCTTTTAGAAGCTCTAGTTAATTTTACTTTCCAGAGCACATGTCGCATAAATATCTCCGGGCACCGCCATTACTCCGAATGTGGTGACTACTATTACCCCAACCGCATGATTTCATTCAGCGGCTGAGAAAAAAAAAAAAAAAAAACGAATACCAATGTCTCAAACGTTAATAAAACACTACGCGGTACAATAATATGACTTACCTTGTCCTCGTGAAATCATTTTCGTTCCAAGAAAGGTAAACAGTAAGAGCTGATAGGGGATTAAACTAATTTCTTTCTAATAAGGCGAAATGTCAAAATAGTATTTCTTACACAACAGGCAAATGACGAATGCAAGATGGCCATCGCTTCAGTAGTACATGTATAAACTGCCATAAAAAAAGGCAAATCTGAGTTATTCACTTTGCGAGAAGTCATAGTGACCGCCATTACCCGCTGACCACCATTACCCAAGTCTCCCCTATAATCCATTTAATTTTCTTTTTTCATCTAAATAATATACCATTGCAATTCTTTGAAATCAAAGAATACCTTTAATGAAACCGGTTTATAGTGCTACGATAATTTACACTCTAAAGTTTAGATCCTTAATATGTTTTTTAAACGTGTAAAAACACAAAAATAATTACACTTTTAAAATTTATGAAAGTAATTAAAAATATATATATATATATGTTCTACTTCCTTTACTTTGGTATTATACTGCTAAGAATGAAAAATACCTTTGCTGTACATAACTGTCTAACATGTAATGGACTAACGCTCTAATGCTTTTTTTTTTTTTTTTAACAAAAATAGTCTGAAATAACAGACAAAGTGTATATTGCTTTTTCCCACTTTCGGCTAGATTTTCAACCACTTGTAATATTATTACTGCTTTTCATAAGCGCAGAATAAAAAGTAACTTTACCTTAAACGGAACCTACGAGTCGTGTAAAGCTCCAAAAGAAAAACCTTCATTGCTGTTCTAAATGCTTTAAAATTGCGGTTTTTTTAAAAAAATTATTTGAACCAAACTGATATTAAAGTAAAGTAAGAAATAACAACCTCAAAAAGTACAAATCGCAGTAATCTGCAATTTGTGCTTTTATTTCTTACTTTACTTTTCAGCACAAATATATATTTTTTTCAAACTGATATTGACGTACATACAGTTACATTTTTTGCTTTCATTTTTCAAATATTCATTTAAATGTTCTAATTCCTGCCACACTAGTTTATTTTTTGATTTGCTCCTGTTTTTATCGTCATTAAAATTTGAAGTGTAAGTTATTCGGCTGTGCTAAATGTAATTTAATTAAAACATCAATAGGACCTCAGAAATATTGAATTGTTTTCTGCTATTGCTGTTTTGTAAAGTAAGAACCGATTTCTTTTGGGACAGTATCATACATAAATTATTTTATCTAACTAGTATTTAATTTAAGGACATTTTGTGCTTTTTCTTATCTCAGAGTTGTTCACACTTATTTTCATGCACGTTTATTCATTCTATAGCGTTTTCATCTTTCGAGGAAAAAAAAAACTACTTTCTCTTAGGCTAATTATTCCATTAAACGTACCAGCATCAAACGCATTGCATTATTTACCCATTGTTGTGCTAGCTTTTATTTCACCTCTTTAAAATCAAGGCTTTCTTTGAAGGTTTTTATGTGACAAACCTTCTTTTTAAAGCGCTAAATGTTTTTTTCTTCTGTTTTTCTATCGCATTCTCTTCCGAGTATCTGCCTGGCGAAGGATTCTAAGCCATTTGTTAGGAGTTTTTGACTGGCTTGCCACATTCAGGCGAAAACATCTTTTTGAGTTCACAGTTGGGGGTGTCACGACTTATAGAAGATAGATCGTTGTGTTTGCTCAGTTAACTATTCCCTATTCAGCTGAAAACAGTGAAAATAAAACATTTTTTCCTTCGATGTAATTCCGCGTGAGGTCTCTGAATATTCGGGCCGTTTGGGGTTGTTTTCTTCGAGGAATAGAGAACATGACAATAAAAAAATTACTTTTTTTCTTTCTATCTTTTTTTTCTCGAGAAATTCTTTTACTTTGATGCTTTTTTAAAACGTTTTTATTTTAAGTAAGCATTGTCATATTTCATTATTGAATTTAATACCTTTTTCATTAAGAACTAAAAAAAGTTGTATATTTAAAAATTGTTTGTAACTTATTTTCCACTGACTATTTTTATTGCAAATCTATGAGATGCCTTAACTGCTATAAAGTCCCAGAGCTTTTTCTGCTGCTTTTCCATAATATGTATCCGTTTTTTTTTCTCTTTAATTATGACCTAATATTTAATATAATTGTTGCTAACATTTTAATAAAGAATGCTAATAATAAAAGTTTCTTGCATCTATCGATGGCTAAGGTTGGCGGATGGCATTTAGTATAAGCAACTTTTGCCAACAGCCAAAATAGGGAAGAGAGAGAATTGAAAAATGGTATACGAATCCCTCAAAAACTATGTTAAATAACAGTAAAAAAAAAACGAGATTACGGGTTGTGTTCAATAACATTGAACAGTCGCGTAAAATAGATCGAAATAAAGTCATTAAATGCCTAAATAGATTGATTTATGGAGAAAATGCGAAACTAATACCACAAATTAATCATGAATTTGCAGCAAATGTTAACAATTGTTTAAGAAAGGTCTGAAAACACTATATAAAGTATATTACACTATTCTAAATACGATATCTCTCGAAAACTACGACTATCAAAATAAAAAAATAGCTTGTGTTTTTTTTTTTTTAATTTTTATTGCATTTTAAATGCAGTTTTATCAGTTATCTCTTTTAAATGTAACACTCTATAAATAATTTGGTGAATGAAAAATCATATTCGTACTACAGACATTTGGTACTACAGACTAGTTATATGCATGTACTTGAAATACCTAAACGCTTACATGAACGATGTTGAAAAGGAAATCTTTTAACAGATGAAAACTTTGGATTCATAAATAAGGCCCCTTTAGTACAAAAAATACTATGTGTTTTTAAGAGATATCGTTCTGAAAAAAAAAAACGCAGTTTAATGATTAAGTTTGTGACGAAAGCGTGTACTGCCGTGTGCAGGTAAAAGGCAGTATCCGCAGAAATTAGTTTTTGAAATATTTGAAGAAACGTGTTTTGATACCATACTAACAATAGGGAAGTGTTGGAATTAGAAGCCCTTTTCGCTCCTTTTTTTCAGCGGAAACCAAATCAGCGAGCTTGTACAATAAAGATAACGCACAATAGATGACAAAAATGCAGAAAAATGAAAAATTAAAAATTTGCAGTTACTGCCCTGTACCTGCACACGGCAATGTACACATGAAGACTCCTCATAAGCTATCTTAAAGTATTAAGTAAGGGAAAATGCTTTAAAAAGTTCTAATCACGTTTCCATTTTGAGCAGAGGTGTTTAGAGAGTTAATTTATGCAAAATAGTATCTACGCTTCCTGCAATAATTTTTATCCTTGAACACTTTAGAAGTTCATTTAACACTACGTGGTGAGAATTACTTAAATTCTTTAAACACGGCAAAATTTCACGGAAGACGGATAGATCAAACCAGTGATTAGGCTTTTAAGACCCTTGAATTAATCTCTATCAAGCTAAAGAGTTAGTTAATTCAAACACTTATTCATTTTCTTGAGTTTAGGTTAAATACTTACTAAAATTACTCTGACATGGGATCATTCATTACCGCAGTAGGTAAAAGTACTTTCTATGATTAAGTATGCAGCAAAAGTCATTTTACATATTAATTTAAGTTAATTAAGTTAAATGCTTCTCATAATTTTCGTTCTTATTTTCATAGGAGATTGTATTTATTAGAAATAAGATATTTGTTTTTAACTTTATATAAGTTGTTTTAAATTGTATTATTGAAAGAGACAACATCTGTAACTAAAAAGACAAGGCATTTGCGTGAACTTTTCTGTAGAACCAATTGATCAATAAATCATCAGAAAATGTATTCAACTTCTGTATTGGAATAAGAGTGGGCATTTTAGGCCGTTTTTTTTTTTTTTTTTTTTGGTTAAAGACTAATGTTTTTACCAGACTAACGAAAAGAATAAGAAATAATTTTTGGGAGACGGGTAATATTTTTCTCCACAACTGCATAGGTTGTTTTTTTTTTTTCAACTGATATGCTGAAAGTGTACCTGGAATACGAAACAGAGCTGTAAAAATTATATCAGCTTTGTGAACCACAAATGTAAAAAGTGTGGTTGCGTGTTGAACCGACTTGTTTTATATATTTGCTGGCTTCAAAGGATGGTCATAAATATAGTTACATAGTGTTGTTTTCTTGCGCATGAACACCAAAATACGGTCCCTTTCACTGCTTGTGACTTAAACCTTTGATTAATTCCAGCTCTAAGTTCAAACTATTCGCATAAGCGGTTTCCGGTTGTCAGCGACGTAGTACACAATGAAATTACTAAAAATTTTATGCAACCTCTTTCTTCCTGAAAAACTGCCATAAATACATGCGGAATACTCTTCGCAGCAACATCACAATCATTTTCGTTACTATAATAGCTAAATATATGTTAGAGTTTTTCTATCCTATTTTTTAAAATAGAAAGTCTTCTTTTTTGTGCCATTGGAAAATATGTAAGAAAAACCTTTCGAATTGTCCATTATTTGGACTAAAGAAAACTATGACTGGAAAAGTGGTTTCTCAATTGTTTGCACTTCTAGGCGAAACTCAATCAACTATTCATGATACTAAGGTAAAACTCAATCAACTATTCATGACACTAAGGTGTTTTATTATTCACCTTATTGAAAGGTCGTCTGGAAAGAAAGTAAAGATTCCATTACTTATAAAAATAAACATAACTTAATTACCTGGAAAGATTTACTGCAAAAGTTTCCGTAATCTTTTAGAAACTTTCAACATAGAAGACACCGAAATTACGACGTAGAACTATGCTACATGGAAATGGAAACATTGGATCACGTTTGTCCGCCGTACACGGAAAATTTCAGAAATAGAGTTGTCACATAAATTTCGTTGTTAGGTTCCTGGTCATCCATCATCTGTCCCAAACATTTTCCCTGAAAAACCAATCGTTTTTGCGCCTAGAGAAATTTATGTGTAACTATCAATTTCTTACAGACAAAGACGTGCAAACCTGGAAAACTATGATGTACATTTTTCCAGGTACTTATGTTTTTACGAGCCGCGATCACGAAACTGCCAGCAGCTAATCAAGAGCGCTATAAGATAGCACTATATTGAAACACACCTCTTAGCTCCCCTATTAAGTGTTGTAGCAGTACATCATAGCAATGGCATGTGCTTTTGTCCCTGTGTTGCTTCTCTTTATTACATAATATTTTTTGCACATTTAAGTACATCGAAATACTTTCACTAAATGAAATCAAGCAAGACTAGCAAACCGCGAAAGCTGCAGCATGTGCAATAAAGCATTTAAGCAAAGAGCATCAAAGCATTTTTGCACATCTAGATTTGCTAAACTATGATGTACAGTTCTAAAATTCTAATCATAAGAAACACACTGCTACTTTGAGCCCATCAAAAGAAAAATGCGTAGCACATTATTAAGGCATCGTACGAATTTGTTTCAGTTTAGTAGAATCAAACGAGCTGATGTGTGCATCACTTGACTTCCTTTTCCGCTAATTTGATGATAGTAGTGCCTTGGAGTAAGCAAGTGAACTTTAAATATTTTTACCCCAAGTTTGTTTGAACGGAAGCAAAAAAAAAAAAAAGAAAAAAACATTTTATAACGATTAATTTTCACAATATTGGACATTTTAATGTGATTGAATGGTTAACTCTCTAAATATCGCCAATAGTGGCCAAAATGAAACCAAATTTAAAATATGTATATGTATAAAACCCGCCAAATTTGTCTCCAAGTTGGCAAACAAACTTGGCGCCCAAAAGCTTGGCGATATTTTGTCAACTGTTTCCCAAATTATAACACCACTTGAGTTAGCATCAATATTAACAATGATTACCCCCCTCCAAAAAAAAGTTTAAAAGAAACCCTTATGAAACATCCGAATGCAACCAAAAGGGGAGGTGCACAACTATAGACATCACCTGGAGTCTACGTACCAAATTCCAACTTTCTAGGACATACCGTTTTTGAGTTGTGCGAGATACATACGTACGTACGTACATACAGACGTCACGAGAAAACTCGTTGTAGTTAATTCGGGGAGCATCAAAATGGATATGTCGGGTGTTTATACGTTCTTAGGCATATATCCACGAGTGGACGGGTTGAAAAAAAAAATCAATATTCATTCAATTGCGAGCAAAATGGAAATTAAGGTTGATTTTTGGGTGAAAATTCTTTTGCGAATTTAATACTTCCTTTACTTTGTAAAAGGAAGTAAAAAACTATTAACGTTTTAAATGCGATATGAAAAGTTGCCCACTCATTTTTTCTTTCAATCTAGTCACAGCGTTTTCCTAGCTCTGCTTTTGCAGCTATGACTTAAGAATGAAATATGAAAATAACGATAAATGTATTGAAAAAAATATATTACTTTTAATTTTTTCAGTATATATGCTACGCAGAACGGTAGGTTGTAGTTAAATAGCTTTAATTATTGGGTCGGTTTGGTAAGTGGGACCCCTTTTAAAAACAAGTCATTTTTCCAACTTTTTTTCCTTATGCCAGTTGCTAGTGACGAAAACAAAATCAACCCAATATTTGGTGCTTTTACTCAAACGATAGTTTAGATGCAGGCATTCTAAAAATTTTCTCGCCCGATCCTAGTTATGCTTTTAATTCTGGCTCGTTTAGGAATGTTAATAACATATTTAGAAGCTCCCAGAAAGAGTTGAATTTAATTATAATCCTTGCAACACCGCAAGCTCAGAAATAACAATTTCAGCTTCACCTTTCATTGTTAAAAATTTGTCCGTTTTAAATTCCCCAGACTTAAACTTTTACTCCAATGAAAATTACTTATTTTTCCCAAGTCTATGTTAGTCTAGCTTATTATAATTGCATAATGGAAAGGTTTATACGATACTGCTCGCGCAAAGCATTTGCTTAAAATATTGTTTGCTTAAGCTCAACTATAGGTCCCTTGTGTTTCCATTCCGCTATCTGAGATGCTGTAATCCTGCAAAACAGGAGACATTTTCCTTGTTCTGCTGGTAAACTTCTCCCTTAAACAATCCCCTATAACGACGTTAACCAGATTTATAACATTATGGAGGTTGCTTGTGTCACGCAGTTGATATAATTTAGAAGCTAATGATGATGAAGGCGATGATTACGTAAGCAGGGAGAATATAATAGTCTCAACATTTAAACGGAATATCCACTTTCTACGTATAGAAAAGTCGTAGATTTAAGATACCAAAACATTTGTGTGTAAATAAATAATAATAACGATCGTGTGAATGACAATAGTGCTAATTATAATTATTTTTGTATTATATACTATTTCAAACTACCGTCTAGTTGTAGTAAGGGCATTCAATTGAATTTAGTATGAAAACAATTTCAAATGCTATGGAACCCCTACATAAGAATAACGAATTATTTTCTTACTAAAATTAATAGATAGAGACATTAACGTTACACTCGTTTCGATGTAACATGATACCTGTGCTGCAGAATCGGAGGTAAAATGGCGGATTCCGACGCCTAAAGTTGTTGATCCTTGTGGTACAGTAGTCAGTAGTGATGTATTCACTGGTGTGATTGCTTGCATGCAATCATGTATTTAACTTCATCTTGGTGACAAAGATTTTGATGACAGATATTGTGTGATGCGTTCGACTACTTTTTATGCTCTGTCTGCTGCTGGAAAATCACTGATATGAAGCAAATGTCTATTCACATGCCAAACTGTAATTCTTAAGAAAACACTAGCAGCACTAGCTATTACTTCTAAAACTTTTTCCTATGATTTACCCAACATACCTTCTATTTGGTATTAAATTATGGATCTCATTGTATGTTCTGTCATAAACATAGGACCATCAAATGTTCTACTGAAGTCTTATATTCTCATATCTCTTAAAGCTTTTGGATAGTTTAAAAGCGGCTTCACTCCATTTTAACGTTCTAGTTACATCTGAATTGTTTTTATCTAAAATTATTTTCCAACTATCAAAACTTTAATTACTTTCTCAAAAACCATTTTCAACTCATAGTTCAAACTCAAAACCAAATTTCTGTCGCAAAACAAAAAAAAAAAAAAAAAAAGAGAGAGATTTTATTAAAAAAAAAAAAAAAAAAAAGCAGAAACTAAATCTCCTGGCACAAAATCATTGTTTTAAGGCATTGCAGTTGCTGGGAAATTAATGATTAAAATTCTAAATATGATGCATTGATGAAAATTCTAAACATGGTGCGATTAAGTATAAAACATTTAATAATGAGAAGCTAAAAATCTTTGCTTTTATTTCATGTAATTAAATTGGTCCAATTACGAAATATTTTGGAAGCTACCAATTGGAAAATACGGCATTTCATTGATTTTACTTATACCTTGATTGCAAGGCTCATAGTCTCGCATATAAATAATTACTCTAATGCATACTAAATGTGCCATAGTAACACTTACTTGAGTTTACAAGTCCTATTATTCTTCTAAAATGTAGAAGAAATAGAATTATAGAAGTATTAAGAACAAACTACATTGTAACACAAGCTACAATTTGAAGACTGATGAAACTTTATCTCCGTAGTCTACAGACCTAAAACTTTGATATTTCATTGCTAAAATGTAGTTCAGAGCTCAGAAATAGTTTTTATGCCCGAGGTTCAATTAAAGCAATGGTCCAATAGGCGGTCTGCCCCTGATATATTTATGTTCCTTTGACTACTGTAAATCATATGAGGACTTCTGGTTATACCGATGCTGTTTGAAGAAAAATATTTTAATTATTTCAAAAGATTTTTCTTGCTCTGCAACAACTATACTATAAACTTTGCAGAACAATAATCCCTGTTTAGCATATATGTGCTATGCATGTAATTTATTATATTGTTTATCAGATTATGTTTTATGACATCATACGTTTTGTTTGTTTTTTTTTTTTTTTTGCAATGAAATATTTCAAGGATTTCCTAGTATTACAAATATTAGGTTACATCAAAGCGAGCTTAAAAACTTATTTATTGGAAAACGCATGAGCATTTTCTTTTATTTTAAATACTTTTTCTCATTCAGTGTTAGTAAAATTATCCAGATGTAGGAGGTCTATTAGATCACTAAAACATAAAAACCCCAGCCAAAAAAGAAAAAATAAAATTAACCGAAAAAAAAATCCTGCACAAGGAAAAGTGGTTTGCTTTTATAGATTTTAATGTTTGCAACTGCCGTCGGATCATGAAGATTTCTGCCCAAGTTATCGATCACCAATATAAATCAAAGCCGAGCAGCTGTGCTAACCAATCAAAATTATGAGCTCCCATTTCTGAGTCTCAAACTCTATTCAAACTTCAGGAAAGAATAGATCATTAGTTAATTAAAAGCATCTTTTTTATTACCTTACCGGTTTCCGATGTATTTAATTGCGTGATTGATCTCACTCACAAGAAATAAAAAGGTTTGTATCGATTATGGAAACGGTTTATAGCACAAAGGGTTTATGTTTCTAAAATTTTCAAAGAGAAAAGAATCACTTTAGAATAACAAAGATAATAACTTTCACTGATATTGCTCATGGAGATTTAAGTTCTGAGTAACTTTAAGGTTAAAGAAAGTTTAGTTCTCGGTGGAACTGATAATTGCAAAGCATCGAAATTGATGTAGCAATGCAATGAGTAATTAGACTCTTTATTCGTAAAATGAATAAGAACACGACGCTATAGAAGGCAGCTGTTGCTCTGTTTGGAACTATATTTTGCACGTCTTTCAACATAAAGTTTGTCTGATTCCTTCGATTTTGATCGAAAAAAAAGAGTAATATTGGGGAAACAAATGATATTACCTTTATTTTTATAATAAAGCATAACTATACCATTGATTATTTTTAATAACGGTTGATGAATGTAATCACAGGCACATTTCTAAACCCGTTTCATGCACCAGATATCAATTTTGCACTCACACCTGCTTGAAGGTTATGCAATTGTAAAAAGTTATGCTTTTTATAACTATTCAACTGTACTTTTTTCAAATGTTATGAAAGATATTTTTATAAATTTTCTATACGAAGCTTTAAAAATATATGTGCATCGATTCCATTAGTCATTTTATATTTTATTTGAACTATTTGTGTCCTACTTGAATTTTTTACTGCTCTGATTCATTAGTTTTTAGTTCGATTTGAGGCCTAAAAAGAAAAACGACGTATAAACGACAAAAGCAAAGCAAAAATATGTAACCATAAGCATTGTGCGCAAAAGAATGAACTGCTAAAAATAATAATTAAAGCTACAAGAACCTGGTACACATATCAAGTGACGTATATTTACCTTAACTATTTTTCGTGATTTTTATTTTTAAATGCTAGTTAATTGAGAGGTATAGCTTTTACTCGAAAAAGGTAACGAAGTTAAAAAATATTCTACATAAATCTTTAAAAAAGATACATACAGTGAAACACCGTTTATACGTTTTTCAAGGGACTGCATGAAAAAGCGTATAAATGATAAAAACGTGTAAAAGAGAAGCATATAAAAGGTGCTTCACTATATATATATATATATATATATATATATATATATATATATATATATATATATATATATATATATATATATATATATATATATATATATATATATATATATATATATATATATATATTCCGAACCGAATATAAATAGACGGCTGTAGCGAGGCGTGTATGATTATCGGTTCTTATCTGCCACAGTAAACGTTGACTGAATCTTTACTATGCCTCTTCGACGAAAGAAAGCGAAATTTGAGCAAATTTCGGAGTTTGAACGTGGCAGAATCGTCGGCCTTCGTGAAGCTGGATTGACTTATCATGCAGTAGCTGCTCGTGTGCAGCGTAACAGCAGCACAATCATGCGTGTTTGGAAGCAGTGGACAAACGAGGGTCGGACAGCTCGAAAATCCGGAAAAGGACCACGAAATGTGACGTCATCTCGCGATGACAGACACCTGGTGCGTATGGCGCCGACGGACCGCACAGCTTCCTCTAGACAATTGGCAGCACAGTGGTCAACAGCTACAGGTGTTTCATTGTGTGCTTCATCAAGTCGGATACGTGTGCTGCAGCGTGGACTGCGCGCAAGTATTCCTTTATACAGGATTTCTCTCACGCAAAACCATCGGCACCTGCGGCAACAATGAGCTAACGTACATAGGAATTGGCGTGCTGATTGGCAGCAGGTCGTCTTTTCTGACGAATCCCGCTTCAATTTGTGGCACCATGATGGCCGAATTCGTGTCAAGTATTATGCCGGTGAACGGCACAGTGCATTATCGAACGCCACAGTGGACGAACACCCGGAGTTATGGTCTGGGGTGCCATAGCATATCAAGGACGATCACAATTGCTACGAATTGTGGGCAATTTGAACACTACCCGATACATAAACGAAGTTTTCGTCCTCAAGCTATTCCTTTCCTGCAAGGATTGTCAGGGGCTGTATTCCAGCAGGATAATGCCCGTCCACATGTCGCCAGAACTGTCAAATCCTACCTTGATTCGCAGCAGGTACAGCTTCTTCCATGGTCTGCATATTCCCCGAATATGTCACCGATTGAACATGCGTGGGATTTCGTTGGGTGGCATCTCGCTCGTGATCCTCGTCCTGTTGCTTCGACAGACGAACTTTGGTTGCGCATACAAACAATATGGAATACTCTTTCGCAGGCAGATATTCAAACTTTGTTTCACTCCATGCCGAGTCGTGTAGCAGCTCTCATTGCGGCGCGTGGTGTTCACATAAAATACTAATTTCTATCTCTTTTTATTGTTTGTTTGGTTTGAAAATGTAATCATTTATTTGTACCATTACCACTCAACTGTGTATTAAATTTTATTCAACTATGATGCTTCCTTCATGGTGTTGCAATTTTCAAGAGGGTATTTCCCATAATAACTTATGTTCAAATGTTTCAAAAATAAGCGATTCCAATGAAATAATTGTTTCCGAAATTTAATAATGTATTCAGATGATGCATTTAATTTAGAAAGAGTTGGTATTTTATAATTTTCTCGAGATTCTCTAAACTTATTGAACAAAAATAAAACCAAAAATGAAGCTTTGAACGACTTGTCCTTTTTAAAAGCACTTATACGGCGGTGTTTCCTGTATCTTTTTACTGCATAACAGAAAAACTTAATGCATTTCTGTGACTTATTTTTTCTTTCAACCTGCTTACATAATTTTCAGAAATATATTCGGGCTTTCTTTATTGCTGATTTCATTAGCTTTAGCATGAATTGATGAGATCGGAAAATAAATTTAATTAGATTGTATGATCCTAATGAAAATAGTCGAATTTTAGTGACGAGATCTCGCAAGTCGAGAACGCTTTAGATGCAGTCTATAAAAAGGCTTGCAATAAATGCGAAGCTCTTTAACTTAACTGAAATCAATATTACAGTTTGTGTTTGTCTGTGGTTATTCAGCTTGAGGCATTTTTTCCCGCTGTAAGTTGTTTGCTTTACCGAAAATTGCTTGTTTGAATGAATAAATTGAATTCAGTAGGGAAGATTCAGATGTTCGCAAGAGAATTTATATGTTCAATCTGTTAGTGAGCATTCGAAAAAAATCATCTTCGATAAGAGAACTTGAACGAGTATGTTTCTTCCATTTCAAGTTTGAAGCAAGGAATGCTTAACCATATTTTTTTATTTGAAACATATAATTTTAAAAGTAGTTTGTCATTTATTTCGAAATTTGAAGCAGTACGCATCAGCAATGTGAAACTATTTATTATCATTGCTGTGATATTGAGTTCTTTAATTGTTTATTTACTATGACCATTTATGTAATCTAAACATTGTTTTTATACGCATAAGTATTGGAAAACGCCAGTTTTAAGGATATAATCTTTAGTTTCACAAAGGTACTACTTGAGTACATATATTTAATTTTTATTTTCATTTATGTTACAAAAGGAAAACACATCAGAGATTACAAGTTTGGCCTCACTTCCGATTAGACTTTGTCTACGCAATATTGTATGTTAATGAAATAATGCTTCTTGTGAAATGTTTTCTTTTGAGTGTTGCCGATGCTTACCTTCCAATACCATTTTATAACTTTATTGTTAGAAGTTAAAAAATGTATCATCGTGAAAAAATTAAGTTTCTTGATTTAAATGGAAAATATTTTCAAAGTTTTTTTTTTGTTTTTGCAGTAAGGAAGGTTGTAATTTCAAAATAAAAAGTTAGTAATGAAAATAAATGTACAGTAATGTGAAAATTTGACAAGCATTTAGCAATATATAGCCAAGCTGGCTACAGATTTCGTGATATGGATCAGGAACCTAATTTAGCGTCAGCTTGTCAATATGGGCGAAATTCGGCGAAATTTCCGCAGAAAACAACCGGATATTTTCTTGATACAGTTGCCTCTCTGTTTAACGACTTTCAAGGGTTCACAAAAAATCGTCCTTAAGTAGAAAGCGTCCTTAAATAGAATTCTTTTAACACTATAGTGGACCATCTGGGATCGTGAAAAGCCGTCGTTAAATAGAGAAAGGTCGTTAAATATAGCGTCGTTAAACAGAGAACCAACTGTATTTCGGTCTTCAATCTTGGTAAAACTGTTTTCTGCATTGGTACACAATCAGCTTAAAGTTGCAAGCAATCAAATTGTTTTTCATACTTCTAAAGCACTTTCGGAATGTGTTTCTGTTAATTTTACACATGCCATTTAGTTTTCGCCGAATCTAGAATTTTAAAGTTTTGTCCCAAACAAAAAATGACTCGTGAAGTGTGAAAGGCACATTTTCTACATTGAGTTTACCTTATATGTGTGCGAAAGTGTTTATGATCTTATTAGAAAATTGATTTTCTGTGTATCTGTCTTTAAATATTTAACATACATACTACTTAACAAGCAAAACTCTTAGGGGAGCATGAAATTTCCGCACACACACACACACACACAAACAGATTTTTGCTCTCAAGATATCTACTCCAAGTCAAACGCTTTGAAATGTAGTTGTTTAAGTTTCATGAGAATTGATAAACGTGAAACATATGCTTCAAGTTTTCACGGCAAATGGGATTTATTTAAATAATTCGCCACATGAAACAATAACCACGAAAGTGGTATGCATTTCTTTCTTCTTTTGTATATTTATCGTATATTCAGGTAGTAAAAATTTCTTGGTGTTACTACGTAAATTTCTTATGTGCAATGTCTGAAATCAGATATATTTTTCTACTTTCGATTGAATTATTTTATACGCATTTGGGATTGAGTCGTTTAGATTACAGCACATGTGCTTTATTGTTTCAAAAATGATACAGCTATAGAGTCTAAATTCAAAATGCATTGCAGAACATTTGAGAAAAACGGATGGTGGTTTTTAGGAAATAGTTGTTTATGCAAACAAATGCAAAAGTATACCCAGAAGCTTTGCTTCTACGTAATATTTTTAAATATTCACTGCTGTTTAAAACTTGAAAATCAAAATTGCTTTTATTGTGTAATTTTAATGCTAGCAGCTAAAATTACGAAATTAATGATTCCAAAATCAATTGTATTTTTTCTTTTACAGTCGTAAAAATTTACGAGGGTAAAATGTTCTTTTCCTCCGACTGTTGCTAAAATGTTAATAAAAAGATTGTTAAAAAATGATTGCAGCTGATCTATATTTACTACGGGAAATAATGTGGGTTTTATTAAGTTCACTAGTATTTCATTTTGAAATATATCATACCTAAAGTTTTTTTTTCCTTGTGAACGCATTTTTTTTATGTTTGGTGTTTTGTTCAGTTGAGGTTAAAAAACTACCACTCAAGTGTTCACAACTATACTCAGTGGCAAAACATCCTATGGGAGACAACGCTTACTGCTGCCACACTGTAAAAAATTGTATGGGTACGAGGATAGATAGGTGTAACGTTACACGAATTTAGGAGTAAGTCGTATTATTATTTTTTAAACTCAAATTGTTGGAGAAACCTATGGTTTGTGTGAAGATTCAAAGCGCATGCGTAAAGATTGGCACTGACGCAGAGCTTTTAAACTCTTATTAGCGAAATTAAGGCAGGCCTTCGTGGCCGAGCGGTAAAAACCTCTTGCTTTACGAGTTGTCTGATATTGTGGGTTAGATCCCACTAAGGTGTAATAGGTGTTATTTCTTGTCTTAGTGCTGTAAAATGTCTTGTTTGTATATTGAAATAAATTTCGAATTTGTGTTAAGTTGTCAGATGTATATTGATTTTGAAAAAGCATGAATTTGACAAGCATACAATAAAGGCAGGATAAAAAGCAGCTATTGTAAATAAGGCAATAAGGGATTTCTAGCTTGAAAATTGCTCTTTTTATACTGTAAAACGAAATTTCAAGCTTTGCAACTTATTAATTTATTTTTATACTTTCAATTTAGAATGTATAAAAAGAAATTATTACTTGATCATTTGATATATTTGGATAATTCGAACCATCGAATAGTTAACTTGAATTATAAGTCAACTAACACTCAAAAATGAATACCGTTTAACAATGTTAGCTAAAAGCTTTATTTTTGCTAATGTGTAACCTTTCAATCAATTCCTCTGTAAGCATACAGAAAATTCTGTTGTAACCTTACATAGGAATCCGTGGAAAGTTATGCTATAGTTATATTACCATGGTGTAATCTTGCACAAGCGATGCATAACTTTACACGAGTTACATCAGTTAAGTTACTTCAGAGCAGTGGAGGCAGCTATGCTGTCACTGATTTTATGACGTAAGTTTACATTTTTTTTTTTTTACGGTGCATCTCAGTCTTTGTGAACGAGGGCTCTGATTTGTAGGCCAGATGTTCGGGTTAGGTAGTCAGCCGAACGCGGAACCAGTGTTGCCAGATGGTCAAACCCAGATTTCCCCAATTCCCTTCCAACTTTTCCCCAAAAAGCGATGTTTTCTATTAAAATTCCCCAAATGCAAACATTATTTTTCCACGAATATTTTCATAAAGTGAATCGACTTCCCCTGACATTTTTATCTCTTGAAACATTTTTTTTCCCCAAATAGCCAAATTTTCTAATAAAGTTCCCCAACTTTTTTTTTTCTTCCCATTTTTCTTTTCTTTTTTTTGTCTTCTTGATCTTTATTTTTTTAAAATCTTTACTAATACTACAGCTGAAAGTTTCTCTGTCCGGATCTCTCTCTCTCTCTGTCAGGATCTCTGTGACGCGCATAGCACCTAGACCGTTCGACCAATTTTCATGAAATTTAGCAAAGAATTAGTTTGTAGAATGGGGGTGTGCACCTTTAAGCGATTTTTCGAAAATTAGATTTTGTTCTTTTTCTATTCCAATTTTAAGAACATTTTCCCGAGCAAAATTATCATAAGATGGACGACTAAATTACCAAGTTATCATAATGTGGAACCGTAATGTGGGTAAGCCAACTGGCGAGAAATTCATCATTCATTGTTTGTAAATATACAGGGGAACCAAAATACCTTTTAATTTTTCTACTACGGGCAAAACCGTGCGGGTGCCACTAGTCATAAATACAAGCGCCTGACCGAGAGATAAGAAATAGCCAAATATTTTTTTTTTCTACTCGCATTTACTACTCTGCTTCTGTATGAACATTTAAATTATGATTTTTGTATATATTTATCCAAGAACATTCTGCATCACATTTTTTTTTTTTTTTTTGCCTGTTCAGTATCAACTAGTTACTCACGCAGAACTATTTATGCAAATTCCGTAGCATAATATTCCACATAATGCGAAATGCGAATTCCATCAAGTTGAGCAAAGCTAAACCAACGCTGTTTGATACCAACAATATAACTACTAGATGTCAAGACTCGAATTTAAATACGAATTTTTTTCCCCAGGTTTTCCCCAAGAAAAAAATTTTTCCACAAAGAATTCCCCTCAAAATCCATTTCCCCAAAATTTCCCCAGAGAGCACCAGATTTCCCCAAAATGGGGAAATTTCCCCCAATCTGGCAACACTGCGCGGAACCCCAGTGTTTAGTTACCAAGCATGCTTGGTACTCATTTTATCGACTCATAGAACATTCCTTTGAGTAAACCGGTAATTTTTTCTACTAATTTTGCAGTAGTCTCGCGGGGCAGTTTTAAGCCGCCCTTTGGCAATGGACGGTCTTCGACTAATGAAGACCATCCTGTTTCAAGGCATTCACGACAACAGCACACAGTGATTCATTGCAACAATTTTTCTCGTAGTATCATAGAGCTTAGAATCATAGTTCTATTGACCGGTAGCTAAAGAAAGCTGTTGAAAGTATATTTGTATGAAAGAAAGCAATGATTTCACAAGTGTGCCTAATTGTGTTCCCAATTTGGGATAAAATGGGGATGCATTCGCTCAGACGTAATGATTCAGTACTGCTTTTAATAATTCGTGTTCGTGTGAGGATGCGAAATTGAAGCGACATGATCTCTGTCCCGTTGAATTGTATTTGAAATCGGTATTAGACATAAGTGTTTATTTAACTAGTCAGAAAAAATTATTAATTCATGTTTGTACTCATTATCAAAAAACTAGTACAGTATATTTTATGCTTTTTTTTTATCATAAAAAATATTATGTTACGTATGGCTTTAAGTGAAAAATATGTATATTTCTACGCTTAGCAAACGTCTTTTCATTTACGTTGCTTTTAGTAACTTTAACAGTTCAAAGAGGATTAAGAATTTTTTCATTCCTTTCCAGAAAATTTCCCTACATTATAAACCAATTTTTAAGACAAAAAAAAAAAAAAAATACTTTGCTAATCTGGGAAGCAAAAACCTGAAAACCAATTTTCTGAAAACATGTTGGCGTTTGATGAATAAATTAAAAATGCCATTGCCCCCCGTCGAACTTTTTACACAAACCAGATGTTTTCATAAAACTGCATTAGATCCCCAGAAATATAGTTTTTTTATCCTTTTCTTTTGCTTTTATTCAATAATTTTTAGTTCTTTACGAAATAGTTACTAAGATTACGATTTAAAAAATCAAATCACAATTGGTAACATGATTAATAAATTTTTTATTAAAAGAAACTTTTTTTCCGTCAAGCTTGTCAGTTCAAAAAATGAAATTGCATCTCTTTGGTAAAGATAATTAATTTCCGAGACTATAATTGCATGTTTTTCTTTTTAGAAAGACATATTTATAAAACATGAATCTATTTAGTGTAAGTTATCCAGAATAATTTTATCTAAAGAACCAATGCTTTTCATATTGTAATGCATGCAACAAATTTATTTCTAGTTAAGATGCTAAAAACTTGCTAATAAAAATCTCATTAAATACATGTGTCGTGTTTTCTATTTTATATTCTGAACATAAAATTGTAAATATTTTGGAGAGGATACCAATGAACGCATTAGTGCTTTTTACACATAGTACGTGCGATGTATGCATTATTCCGAAAATTAAAATACTTAATATTCTCAAAAATATCCTAAATTATCTTAAATCGTATAGACACTGAAATTTTGTATTATTAATCTTTCTAAAGAAGACTGACTAATTATCTTATTAAAATTTTTAATTTTTTTTTTCAGGTTTCTCCGTATAGAAGAAATGTAAATATTTTCATCATAATCATTATCTTCTTTGTTTAGAGCACACAATAGTTCCGTAATGAGCTGCAGAGAACTTGTACTATGAGACTGTCAACAAATGAGGCAGTGAGAAGCAAAGGGATGTAAGTGGACATTTTGAAGTTTTGAGTGAAACGCGTTTAAAGATCCGATCATAGGTAGGCTTACATTGAATTTTTTTCTAAATCAAGCTGTATACCGGAACCTACTAGGGCTACTAGTACTATATATTGCCCCAAGATAGAGGAGGGGTTCACCTACCATTTGTACTGGTTATCTCCAAATTTTTAATTTTGTCACTTGCATCCCTTTACTTTTCAGTGCCTCAAATGATGTCATGCTCTGAGGCTGACTTCATGAAGTAGTTTGATAAAAGTGAGGGATGGGGTAACAGGACATGTGACGTCTCGCATTTTTAATATGTTTCTGAAAAATAGCGTGACGTTGTGACAAAGAGGAGGCGGAGAGTAGGGTGAAGTAAGATAGTTTGTGATAATGAGGAAGGTATGTTTTGCCTTATGACAGTGAGTGGGACGCCTTATGACAAGGAGAGAGATGATTAAAGAATGTTGAACAAAAATTGTGACATTAATGGCCCCTATTAAAAAAAAGAATAGGGTTATTTTTAGTTTTTTTTAAAAAATTGAATAATAAATTAATTGATATTGTTATTTCAAATAAAAAGAAATCGAAGTTATATATTTGTATGATGTGACCATTAACTGTGCTTAAAATATATTAGCCAAAAATTTAAAGTGAGTTGGGGGGAAAATAATACTCTTTTTCATGGAATATGTGTCCCAAAATGCTGAGTCTAAACATTAATATCTAGCTCATGATAAGGCTGTTAAGAGCCAGTTTTTATAAGAGTCAGGAAGGTCAGATACATGCCGTTTTCATTTCGCTTAAAATTTTACACTGGTTTCTTCGAATGATTTTAAAATGCACATATTTTTTCTTTTCTTCCAAAAAACTTTTTGTGATCTAAAAATTTTCCGAAAGTTGGTCCTGACTTTCCTGGGTTTTCTCAAATCGACATTTTTTAAATATTCAATTATCTCTGTGCATTTAGCATCAGCAAAAGTAATATTTGTGATTACAACCTGTTATTTAGTGCCTCAAATGAAAAATATAGTAAATATTATGACTAACCTTCAGTGGGTGCTGGGGTGGCTAAACTGTGCCGAAGAAAGTGAAAATGTGTCATGTTTGAGGCATCCTGGTTCCATGCACTGAGGTTCAACCATAATTTTTGCTAGCAATTTGAATAGTGATACATAAAAATTATTAAATAGGCTCATTAAATGCATGGTTAATGCTCACTACTGCGAAAAATAGCAGTTTTGTCATCAAAGTGTGATAAAAAGTGTAAGTTTTAGGGGCCTGTATCTCAGTGCATTAAGGGTCAGTACAAAACTTACTGTCTGTATTTCAAACTAGAGTATGTGCATTTTCAAAATCAAGTGAAATAACTATGGGCAAATTCTTTTCAAGAACGCAATACGTATTTCAAAACAATAAAATGAACTACTTAGTTTTCAATTCAATCAACATAACCAGGTTTAAACTTTCCTCCAGGGACTTCCTGATACTATTTCAAAAACTAGTATGATCAAAAACTTTCCATAAAAGATTATAGACTTGCTAATAGACTGATTATGCTTACTGCAAACATTATAATAAGCTAACTGGAAGCAAAGTGAAAATAACGAGCTGATTTGTGCCTCACATGACTTCCTTTTACTCCAATTTAATGTAATTTTTCCATTATTGGTAACTTTAATGTGTGAAAAAAAAATGGCAAATTTTTCGCCAAGTTGGTGACAAAACTTGGCGACCAAAAGACTGGTGATGTATCGCCAAGTGTCCGCCAAACTGTAACACCACTGGAATTTATATCGAAATGAATGTCGCGAGGTTGATTGGCCGCGAACATGAGAAGATATGGGGAATACTTGGATATAAAATAAAATTCTTTTTATTTACAATTTAAAAACATAGACGTCGTACATCCTGCAACCAGCAGGCATGCAAGTAGGAGACAGAATCTAGCAAATAAGCGACTCGCTTATAAATAAATGTTTTTGCTGTTGCCACTCACTCGGTGACAAAACTTTTCAGGATAAAGTAAAATTACGTGCAAATTCGACTGAATATGCAAAAATAATAAGTCCTCCACAATACTCCCCTCTGAGTCTCGAACAGTCAGGGAGAGACGAATCTATCCGGAAAGCGAACTTGTCGTCCAGAACGCGTCGTCACTGGAACAGGGGTCGGAGTTGAAATATCCGGGCACAAATCCTGGTTAAGTAAATATGCCGGCTTTAACCTGTCGATAGAAACAGTCTTAGCCGAAACTTTCACGGATATTACAAAGTCCTTGACCATCCGTTTCACCACAGGGAAGGGTCCGTCATACTGCGACTGCAGAGGTCGTCGCACCGCGTCATGTCGCAAAAAGACGTGGGTACACGAGTCCAAATTCTTAGGGATGAAAACGCTAGGAATACCATGTCGTGACGCTGGGGTCGGTCGAAGCGATCCAATTATCCCTTGCAGATGCTGCAGAAAAGTCGGACTCTGAATCGGCAGTTTCGATTCCATGACGAAATCTCCAGGCAAACGAAGTGTCTCACCGTAGACGAGCTCGGCGACTGAAGACGCTAAATCTTCCCCGTAGACTGTTCTCAATCCGAGAAGCACAGAGGGTAGGGCATCTACCCATGCCGCACTTGAAACACAACTAATGGCCTGTTTTAATGGACGGTGCAGTCTTTCGACCATGCCATTGCATTTCGGATTATAAGCTGATGTTCTACTTAGTTTAATTCCGAACAAATTTGCAAATGATTTAAATAGCGAAGATTCAAATTGTCTGCCCTGGTCACTAGAAATGACTGAAGGAACACCGAAACGAGCAATCCAAGAAAAATATATAGCTTTAGCTACAGTTTCTGCGGATATAGCTGCTATCGGAGTAACCTCCGGCCCTCGCGTAAAGCGATCAACAATTGTCACGCAATAAGTATAACCCCGACAAATTGATAATGGCCCTATCAAATCGACATGAATATATTTTTAATCTCCCGGCAGGAAGTGGGAAGTTACCAAATGGGGATTTTGTATGCCGGTGAACCTTAGTTTGCTGACATTCCAAACAAGCCTGACAATATAATTTGATGTCTGCTTTCATACCTAGCCAAACATATTTTGCAGCTTTAATTTTGTCTTAACTCGTATACCAGGGTGGGACAAATTATGATACGAATCAAATACTTTTTTACGAAAAGAGTCAGGAACAATAGGTCTAATGTTTGAAGTTGAAATATCACAAAGTAAAAATTTATTCGAATTCGGAACCGGAATTTTTTTAATTTGCAGCGATAGGCTTTCACTTGCGTCATTCAATTTTTTTACAAGCTCAGGATCTTCCAACTGTGCGTTCGCTAATGATTCCATATGAACATCGATTTCCCCCAAAAGGGACAAAAGACCCCCTTAAAAACACCCGAATGCAACCAAAAGAATAGGTATACAACTAGAACCCACTAGGAGTCTACGTACCAAATTTCAACTTTCTAGGACATACCGTTCTTGAGTTATGCGACATGCATACGCACATCCGCACATACGCACATACATACATACATACGTACATACAGACGTCACGAGAAAACTCGTTGTAACCAACTCGGGAATCGTCAAAATGGATATTTCGCATGTCTATACGTTCTTAGGCACTTATCCACGTGTGGTCGAGTCGAAAAAAAAAAAAAAAAACTCAAAATTCATTCGGGAGTGATCAAAATGGAAATTAAGATCGATTTTTGAGTGAAAATTTTTTCGCGAATACAATACTTCCTTTTTTGTAAAAGGAAGTAAAAATGGTTGTTATTGCGGTGAAAACGTAAGTTATTTGTAACACATTTTTGAAGGTGTTTTAGGTATATTTTTAATTATTTTAATTAAGATAGCTTTTTTTTCGTTTGTACTGTACATTACAGTTCGTTGACATTCGTTAGGCCGTACATTTGACAAAAATTATTTTCTCTGCACTAAACTACCATGACAGCAAACAATTACTAAGTCGTAATTTATTATTTATGATAAAAGCAATACTATGACATTATAAAACAATAGTATAGTTGCTTAACTGACTAGTGGGGTAATACAAAAATGCAAGACAAAGCATTATAGCTTGAGTACAACTAACTGGGTGCGTCGTTAACTCTTTTACAATTTCCTCATCTTGAAGTGCATTTTATGAGCCTGCAGAACCATTGCTCATAGTTATGTCACTTGTTTGTGAAAAGACATACACTCTAGTTTGAAATGTAGGCATCAAGTTCTATACTAACCCTCAGCGCACTGAGATGCAAGCTCCTAAAAAGTACATTTATTATCATATTTTTATGTTTTTCTTTCACTTTGCTTCTAGTTATCATATTATAAAGTATGCATGTAAGCATAATCAGTCTATTTGCAAGTTTATAACTCTTTTATGGTAAGTTTTTGATCATACTAGTTTTTTAAATAGTATCTGGAAGTCCCTGGGGGGAAAGTTTAAACCCGGACATGTTGACAGAATTGAAAACTGAATAGTTCATTTTACTGTTTCGAAATACGTATTGTGTTCTTGAAATGATTTGCCCATAGTTCTGTCACTTGTTTGTGAAAATACACATAGTCTAGTTTGAAATGCAGGCATCCAGTTCTACACTGACCCTCAGTGCACTGAGATAAAGGCTCATGAAAACAGCACTTTTTAGCTTTTTTAGATACAGAAACTGCTATTTTTTGGCAGCGGACAGGGTTGGCCATGCAACTAATGAGGGTATTGAATAATGTGTATATTTTCTAACACAAATTGCATACAAAGTTCATGGTTGAGCATTAAAGCAGGGAACCAGAGGGCCTCAAACATGGCACTTTTTCATTTTTTTTGACAAAGTTTGGCGACCCCTGAATGGCTGTACTGAAGATCAGCCACAAAATTAACGATATATTTCAATTTTGGTACTAAATGTCATTGTCAACACAAGAACTTTTTTGGCTGATGCTTAATACACAGAAATAATCGCATTTAAAAAAACCGATGGTTTGGAAAAACCACAACGTCGGGCTCCACTTAACAAATTTTTACAGGTCGCCCAAAAATTTTTTTTGAGGGAAAACAAAAAATACGTGTCTTCTAAAATCTTTAAAGGAATCTACCGTAAAAATTTGAGCAAAATCAAAAGTGGTGTATTCCCGAACACCCTTTTTCTGCCCGGTTCTTATAAAAATGGCTCTTAATACTACAGACTAACGACATATCGTTGCCTCAGAGCAACAGTAGGATTTCTTAGGGTTATTCCTGGGATTAGATGTCTTAGTGTTTCTTTAAGGTGATGATATAGATGCATTTACTGCAATTCATTCTCAGTTTTTCAAGTGACCCACAAATGTTTGGTCACGAGACAATTATACATTAGAATCTAACAATCGGCTATGGAAGACTACAGCTGCCCCAGCATTACCACTTGCACGCTTAGTTTTCATTTTAGAGAAAGGCCTATCAGGTTAAAATTGCGGCAATTTTTTGTTTGAAATGTTAGCTCCCACGTCAGTTACCGGTGACCGAGACGTAACTTTCCGTTAAGGTCGCTGTCATTCAAAGAATCTGCCTTCTCTTTAGATGTTTGATTTGGACTGTTTTAGTGAAAAGTACTTTGAAGAAAAAGTAAGTACAATACAATGAAAGAAACTAGTTTCATTTTAATAGTTATCTTTATTTCACCATTCACATAAAAAATCCACATTTTCACGTTTTTGACGAATCAAAATCATGATGTACAAAAAAAAACTTCTTCAACTGTGTGAATACATCATTAGTTTTTTTTCTTATAAATCAACTCACCATCCTCACTACTGTAGGTTATAAAACAGTATATAGCTCTGATGAAACAACTTTAAAAATCAAACTTTAAATGGCGCAAGTCATTCTGGCTGACCAAACGTCAAATAATCAATAGCTGTAAAAGCCTTTGAAAGTTGAAATTAATATAAATGCGCCGTAGTACATACTATTAGATAATAACTGATATCGTGCAACGTGTAAACATGACTGAAAAATTCCTAAAAGGAATTGCAATAGAGAAATCATAAAACTCTCTCAACAACTTACAATATACTCTAACAAAAAGCAAAGCACCTTCAAAATATATAGTTTGTTAATCACATACTCTTATCATTTATGGTTGATTCGTAATTGATTGGTAAGTTTTTCTTCCACAAACACTTGAAATTAAAGAAACCTGCACAACTTACTTAACATTTGATAGAATTAGAGTACAAAATCAATGTGAGCAGAAGACGTCCGTGTCATGGGTACATTATTTTTTGGGAAACAGGTTAACTGAGAAATTATAGATGTACTTTGAAGAAAGAACTGATTTAATAATCATCAACGGATGTGACTTTCCCATACATATTCGTGATGAATTTGCCCACTTTTTTTTTTTTTTTTGCTAATGCAATTCCGCACAATTTCTGATACTTTTCAGCAAACGTCAATTATAAATATTTCATTAGTGACATTTTGTAATGCAGTTCTGAAATTGTAAAACTTTCAGAAATGATACAAACTACCATTTGAAAACTTACCAAATTCACCCCAGATATGGCAAAGTCGCCGTGGTTGACGGTACATATCCATTATATAATAGCAGATTTGCAAGGATGAAAAAATACTTTAATTTTTAAATTCTTTCTCAAAATCCAATCTCATACACTCACTTTCTCCGATGTATATTACGGGCGTCTTTTGCTCATAAAATATCAATATTGTTCATTTTATGAAAAATTGCGTTTAAAAGTATATAATGAATACAGAAAGCGTATAAAATGTGTGTCATCTCTCAGTTTATAAAGTTTATTCGAAGTCAAGCTTCATTTCTCGTAGATTTAAAAAAAAAAAAAAAAAAAGATACACAAACATTACAAAAAACAATAGGATTATTTTCTAAACATGGATGCTTATTTCTGGCCATCAGTTAGGCTTTACAGCTGCGTGCAATATGCTGATTTGCAATATTGGAAATAGAACATAGTCGTAGAACTGAAGCGTAATACTTTTTGCTGCTGTTGATAACTGTCAGAAAAGAAAGTTAGCTGTCTTTTGAAGTTTAGTGATGCCATCCATGAAGGGTCATTTCATGTCAAGTGTGTGATCCAAAACTTGAGAAATTTTTTCCCTCACAATTTTGTATTTCTTTGAAATTTGGCTCATCGATTGTACGCTTCAAGGTAACCAAAAGTTCAAATTTCTGGATTGTTATCTCTTTTATTTTTTGTTATTGATGAGACTTTGATTTTTAGAAAAACGCTCTTTTTTTCATGGATACTTGAACATAAAATGGATAGATAACTCAACACCAAATAAAGATAGAAAGATTTGGTAAACCGCATTTTAAAGTGCATTTGTTGCTGTTTAATATGATATGCAGCTGGCCAAATCTTGTAAAAATTTTCATTTTAGAAAAATTAAACTTAAATTTAAAATTTAATTTTCTCAGAAAACATATAATGATTGAAAAAAAAATCCCAAAACATTTTACGTATTTTATATTCATTTGTGCAAAATTTTAAGTTGAGATCTCAATGGGATCATATCTTTACGAATTTTTGAATAAAATTTGACTTAAGAAATAATGATATTTTTTCAGATTATTTTTAGTTAAATACGGGATTCTCTTTCTTTTGATGGTTAAATGAGTAGTCAGTAAACATGACTATGCTTGAAATGAACTGGCATGAACTTGTAGATTGGTAAGCGCCCCCCCCCCCTTCCGGCAGCACCACTTTTAATCTTTCTTTTTTTAAGTTTTCAAAATGTAAAAAAATAAAATAAAATAAAATAAAACAAAAGAAATAGTAAACTTATTAGAATGTGGAAAATGTTCTGCTTTAAAACAAGACGAGGTATACCCCCCCTCTTAACCATCACCCAAGCATACGTTTAACACTATACTAGTATCACGCCTTACACGACGATTGAATTGAGAATTAGTTTTACCCCATTTTTTTTTCTTCTTTTTCAGACCAAGTGTTTTTTCTTAGATCATAACTTCACAAAGTGTACTTGCTAAATTCAATATCTGATAAGGAAAGTTATGATTCATTGCATCCCCTACAGCAGCACCAACCTTCAATTTTGGAAGGAGGGAAGAAATAATTTGCCCCAAGATCCATCGCAAAATAGTGTTTCCCTCATGTTGTTTTAACGTTTTTTCCATTCTTTTAACACAAAACTACAAATAAATCGAAGTATCAGATCATATATCTGTCCACACGTAACTGTCTTTCTAAACATCTGGAGTGCAGCTGGTTTTTCTTTTCTTTTTTGCTTGTTTCCTTTTTAATTTCTGTTGTGAAGGAGAGTAGTGCAACGAGATCTATCTGTACCTATATTAAAAGCAATTATAGACAAAACAAACTTTGCTCTTTTGAGCATAACCTTCCATGTTGATTAGCTTCATTCCAGATTGCTCCCCCCCTCACTCTATACCATCCCACTTTCAAATGAAAAAAACAAAACAAAAAGAAACAAAAGCTGCAAATGTGTGTGGTTCTATTCAGTGATGTTTCCATCAATTTTTCTGAGGGTATACTCCCAGTTATCCATTATGCACAATATGTGTATGCATCATGCACATAATATGTCTTAAAAATGTTTGAGAGCATACGGAGTATAGAGTATACCCCAGGTTCCATTTGTCTGTTAAAGTTTTCCCAAATTTTAGCGTTTGTGATTCCCCCCCCCCCTCTCCCTCCACTTATGAGCCTAAGTCACTTCTGATGTTTGTTAGCGTTTGTTATGATTATTACTCTTACGTACCAGGTTTTTTTTTTTTTTAAATTTTAAAAGCCGATTTGAAAAAAAAAAAAGATAAAAAGTGGTGGTGCGGCGTGGGGGGGGGGGGAACTTACCAATCTACAAGTCTATCCGAGCTCATATCAAGCATAGTCATGTTGACTTACTACAACTAGGCCATCACTAGCAAGAGAACCCCATATTTAGCTAAACAGAAACAGGAAAATATCGATATTTCTTAAGTGAAATTTTATTCAAAAATTCATAAAAATGTGATCCCATTGAGATCCCAACTTAAAATGTTGCACAAATAAAGATAAAATTTGCAAAAATATTTGGGAATTTATAAAAAAAATCATATGTTTTCTGAGAAATTTCAAGTTTAAATTTAAATTTTTAAAAATGAAATTTTTTACAAAATTAGTCATGTCACATATCATATTAAACAGCAACTAATGCACTTTGAAAGCTTTTTACCAAACCTTTTTATCCATATTTGATGCTGAGTTATCGTCCATTTTATTTTCAAGCATCCATGGAAAAAAGAGGGTTTTTCTAAAAATAAAAGTCTCATAAATAAAAAAGTAAAAGAGATAAAAATCTAAAAATTTGAACTTTTGGTTACCTTGAAGGGTGCAATCGATTAGCCAAATTGCAAAGAAATACAAAAATGTGATGAAAAAACTTTGGATCACTTGACATGAAATGACCCTGAATCGAAACAAATCCAAACTGCGTAAATGTGAACATATCCAAGTAAACGTTTTTTGAAATTTGATTCTACTTTGCGTGCAAACCCGGTTCAGCGGTTAAAATATTTGCTTATGAGATGTACTCGACCAATTACTTAATAGTTAAATGACAAAGGAATTAAACAAGCGACTGAACATAACATGTCATAAATATTTTTTTCCAAAATACTAAAAAAAAGTACCAGATAGATGTTGAAATAGCAAATAATTTAAATTTGTTTCATCACCTTCGGGGAGAAAAACATGCATTTTTAGGTGTATAGAAATGTATTGATTTCTAAGTCAAAAACGTAACCCAAATCCGACGCATCTCCTATCCTTACTAGCAACCCAGTTAGTAATCTACTATTAATTTGGATTTGAGCATCGAATTGCTAACATCAAACCAATTATTGATTTTTGAGCTACTAACTGAGCTATTTGAAACTTAGTTGCATTTTGGCCTCATTTGCTGTAATGGCTAAGATTGCTTGATGCCTTTCTCTGAGCAGAGGAAGAATTACTTTTTCTAACTCGCACTATTCCGAAACGCAATGTAGTCCTCAAACGTCACGATAAAAACACGGGGGCTGGGATAAAATACAGCAATAACGTTTTTTTTTCTTTTCAGCAAAGATTTAGACTTTGATCTTGTATTGAATTAATGAAACTAAAAATAGTGAATTATTCTTTTTTTAAAGCTTCTAAAATACGTAAAGAAAACTGCACATGAAAGTTGAAAATTAGAGACGATATTATTGAGAAGTGCACTATAAATAAGTTAAACTGTTTTATGTTTATAAAAAGTATATGTACAATGAGACCGTAATATTCAAGATTGTAGTGCAGGAATATTCTCCTCCTAGACAATAAGTTCAAGCTAAGCCGAGGTAGAACGATAAATGTCGAACTATTCCAGAATCAGTTCGGATGGGAAACCCGAGCCCAATATCTGGTAAAATACTCATACACTGCATGGAATTTGAAGTTTTAAATAAGAAAACAAAAATAGTAACCAAATTTCAAAACTGTAACTACTATAATAGAATTTATAGTTCTGTGTCTTTTATACTTATGAAAGCATATCATACCTCTTAAGTAGTGCTTCAGTGAATAATATCAAACTTTTTTACGGTGTAATCTTTGCTAGTTGCAGTAAAGAATTGTGATTATCATGAAAGTTTATTTTATAATTATTTTCTTAAAATCATGGATTACTTTAAAGCTTTAGTTTTAATTAAACAAAATAATTGGTTATGAAAATTTTCAAGGCATAAATTCTTATAAATGATTTCAAAATTATTATTTTTTTTTACGATGATCACAAATATCATTATTTGCCGTTAATAACTTATTATCCATAATGCGGATTTAAAAAATGCTCAGTGTCTTTGAATTTAGATCATTTGTCTTTACATTATATTTTAATGCACAAAAGAAAAAAAAAACATGATTTTTTTTTTACTCCGAAACAACTCTAACTTATAAATACTTGGTTCATTGTTCTGAATTTGAAATTCTTCAAAAACGTAATCCATTAAAGTTCTTCAAAATATGAAATAAACTTAATTTAGACTGCCAGATGACACACACACGGCTAAATATGCATAATATGATGTACTTTAAACCGCAGTATAATATAACTTCAACATTTTTGCGTAATAACACACGTAAGCCTTAAAACATTAGATAACGTTTAATAATAAACTCGGTGTTGTGTATTAGTTCGAGTATTATTTAAATTTGTGCATTTAACTGAAAAAGTGATTTCTAGTTATATATGTAAACAGGGTGTTCCGTTTTAACCTGCAAGACCTTTATTTTTGCAACCGTTAGTCCTAGATGTATACTTCCAATTGCAAAAATGTTCAAAATCAGATACATAGTTAAGATGTTGAAAATTGAAACCAAAAATTAAAATAAGCTAAAAAATACAAAATTTAACTTTTTATCCGGCTAGGTACCGTAAGTAATCATTAGAGAAATAATCTCCACTGAAAACTATTACTAACGCAAAAAACTTGACATTTGTGCGACCAAAACTTAAGGATATATTCCAGTTTAAAGTTTTAAGGGACCATACAGATGATGAGATTGGAACTTATCGCTTTTTCAGAAAAATGACAGGTCGTCAAAGTAAGAAAAATAAGGTATTTATATTTCTCAGTGCAATTCAAAAAGGAATGCAAATGTTATGCATTATACGCAAAAGCACATTACAAAACCTCGAACAATTTGAAAAATCACACTATATGCACAAATATAATTTTAAACCCTTGTTAACCGCTATATTTTCCCCCAAAAGGTGTTATTGATGGAGAGTGTAAAGTGGTGTAAGTCACAAAACGCTGCGTTTCATAGCTCGGGGAATATTGGTCGTACTAATGTAAAATTTTTAATGCCCGTATAAAAAGTTGAATTTTGTCTTTTCCGACTCATTTTAATTTTTGCTTCAAACTTTCAATATCTTATTAACCTGCATCTGATTTTGAACATTTTTGTAATTGGAAGTATACATCTAGGACTAACGACTGCGAAAATAACGGTCTTGCAAGTTAAAACGGAACACCCTGTATATGTAAGCATAGTGTATCCTCCTGATTATCCCCAGAATAGGTAATAGGTGTGTACCTTATGACATATCAATCGCACAATCGCAAGTTTTTTTTAGATATATGAACTTTTGACCATTAACTTATAATTTATTTGATTGTTTCCTTATTTTTTTTTTTCCAGTTCGGTTTATTAAATGTATAGAGAAACAAAGATAAAATTACGTATGCTATTGCGTAAAAATCAATATTTTTAGAAATAAAAATGAATACTAATATCAAATTTATTATAGTTTGCATTAAAATCCATCCAATCCGACTATGGCATGATTTCCAAGCTCAACTGATCTTTGACATAAGTAATTTAGCATCACATCCTTGTGTGGTAGATACCATTGCCAAATATAAAAAATAACTTAAACCATAAGAGTACCCTTTGAGTCAGGTCCAAGGAATGTATTTTTCTCCACCAGTCAGTATGTATATACTTCTTAAACATTTCATAATAAAAACTCTTTATTGGTAAACTTAAAAACACCTTAAAATGTACGCAAATGGCGTTGAAATAATATCTAACTCTTTCATAGAGTTTGGGTTTGATCGAAATGAATTGTCGAACAAGTCCCATAAATCAATATATTGATATATCTTCTGTTAAGAGCTCTAACGTTTAATAACATACAATAACTTTCAAAATTTATCACGCATAAGCAGAGTTTGATATCTGGAGGACACCCATTTTGAGCTCTTATTCCTGGAAGATTGAAGTTTATAGCATTTTATCCAAGCAATCCAGCTCTTTTGACACTATTAGTGCAACATGTAACTTTACGGGACATTAAACTGCACCGCAGTTTCTTGCAGATCCTGAAAGAATAAGGAAAATTGAATGTAAGTAACAACCTTTATAGTAAAGATACATAAAAAAATGTTTTCTTTGATGTTTGACAGCCTTCATATTTCCAAACACTTTTGCAATGTGATATTTATGTCGGTAATACTTAAAGTTTTACCATATTTAGATGTTTTGAGCTAACGACGTTTATGATGTTTATAGTTAACAATAAAAAATAGAAAAATTTAAATTTTTAGTGAATGTTATTTTGTATATTCTGAAAGTATTTCTAAAAATAAACGGTTCAAGGACACAACTTTAGCTCTTTTTTTTAGCATTTTAATAGAACATTTTAACTGCACGACAAACACGTTTCGGGTTTCGTGAGATTGGTTTGTATTTTCTATGTTATGTCAGAATATTTAAGTATAAAATATTTTTTAAAAAACGATTGCATTGACAACTGAGGCAAAGAGAAGCAAAGGGATGTAAGTGGCAAAATTAAAAACTTGAAGATAACCTCTACAAATAGTAGGTTAACTTATCCTCTGTCTTGGGGCAAAAGATAGTACTAGTGGTCTTGGTAGGTGATTCTCTACAGCATGATTTAGAAAAAAAATTCAATGAAACCCTACCTAGAACTTCATCTTTAAGCGCATTTTACTCAAAATTTGAAAATGTCCACTTATTCCCTTTTCTTCTCACTACCTCAATTGACGTCAGTCCACATGTTCGTTTGCTTTTTTCCTTCCTAAGCGCATTTATTGTTCTGAAGCCATTTATGTTTGGTGTCCTTCATTTGTTCAGGTATATTAACGCCGTTTAAATAGATTTAACACTATTAATTTTCAGATGTAACGTTTTTCTGGGTATACTTCAGGATCAAGTTTGAAGTTAAATGAGTTTAAAGAAATTTCAGAAAAATTTGAATTCATAAATCATTTTGTTTTGGCCTTTTGATAATCTGAAAGTAATAAGTTTTTAAATTCGCAAGACAATTAAACGTATTAACATCATTGTTTTTTTTCTTTTTGCCTAAGTTTAAACAATATTGTAACTTACATTTATATCATATTGATTAAAGCGGAAGCACTTTTTAAAAAAATGTAAGACAAAACTTGGTTTTGACAGTTAGCTCCTTCTACCGTAACTTTTGCTTACAATCCAGAAAACTTGGTAATCTAAAACCTAACTGAATCCAGAAAACTCGAGCACCTTCCAGCAACACGTAAAAACCAAAGTCGACAAACATCGAAATATCTGCTGCACTTGCAACAACGAAAGTAATGTACGAATTCGCAAACTTAAACTTTGTCATTTACGTGTTCGATATTTGAGTGCAATGAGCGTCTTTAACTGTCATAGTTTTTTTTAATGTGTCGATATTTAAAGAGTTGATCTTTAGAGTCGTTTTGTTCCTTTATTTACTAGACAAAAAAGCATTTTTTTGTTTAAAGTTTGCGTAAAATTCAAAACACATAAAAACAGACACATGTAATTAAACATCAATATTTACTGACGTATTTTGAACAAAAATATAATTATTGAAGAAAAGCTACTTGATAAAAATCTAAGTTTATTTTAAACCCTTGATTTCGCCACTACCGAAAGCTTGCTTTGACAGCTTTTGAGTTTCATGTTATGGGATTGAGTCCGCTGGGTCGTATGGTGGTAAGGCGTTGACCTTCTAGTCCTTGTACTCTCGGATTCTGATCCGCGGTGCTTTTTAAAGAATCAAAAAACTACCATCGTCCATGTCGTAGAATTAGAAAAGATCCCTTTGGTATTTGTTTAGCATCGATTGCCACTGGCAAAATTAAATTTCTATTGAAGTATCGTCTAGAAGTGAGCCCATGTGCCTACATCTGGGGGAAACGGGGCGGCGTCAAAAGTAAATGTGCCATTGATATCCGCTCCTTAATGGCAGCACGTGAAAGACTGGATGCCGTTTCCTTTAATCACATTAGTTCTGCAAAAGACTAAGGTGACCACATTAGAAAGGGAAAAAAAATAATGGGATCGAGTAGCAAATTAAATTTTCTAATTTTAATTATTTCACCATATTGAATAAAAATTCAGGTTTGTATTGATCTGCAACATAGTCCTGGGTACTAAAAAGAATTTATATTTATCATAGTTAGTCACTATAATTTCGTAGGGTAGGATTTTACACCCGTTTTTAAAATAAGACAACCCAAATTCAAAATAATAGAACATCAGAACTGTTTGAACAAAACTTGTCCCTGAGTCGTGAAAAATGAACTCATGCAAATTAAAAAGACTGTAACTCGTTATTCATGAATGGTTAAATCAATTTAAACAACTTTTCATGTATTATTTTAACAATTTATGGATCATTAACACATTGGAAAAATAGATAGATTTTTCATATGGGTCAAAAAAGTAGAATAATTTATTCATTCAATGTGAATTTTAAAAGGTATCGAAAATATTTGCATACCTGTTACCCTATAGTTTGTCACAAGTATGGAGCTTAAGGCCCGGATAGTTTTACATTCTTTTAAAGGTCTTTTATTGCTTAAAACGGGTCTTCGAGGTGATAAATCGGAAAAAACAAAGTTACATATTGTATCATTTCTTAAAGTTAGAAAAAAAACTGTCCAACTCAATTCAAATGAACGTTTTACAACAATTCAAATGAACGTTTTACAATCTATGGTATGTAAGATTTTAAAGGAACATAGAAGGACTGACCATCTAAAAAGTAATCGAAGTGAACGAGGTATAAAAATTGTAACACCTGGCAGAGATGAACTCAAATTAAAGTAAATTGTCCAAAATAATCGTTGAAAATCCTTCTTACGTCCATAAGTATTGGACAGAATGTATAGTTATTTTATCCACGCCAACTACACTAGGACGGTTGCATAAACTGCAGTTTTAATTTCGAATCTACGAAGTAAGACAAAAAATAAATATGAAGCAGAAACGTGCACGACACTCCTGGAGCAAAGAGAAGCTCAAACAGGAGCAACACGGTTTTAAAAGTATTATATTTAGCGATAAATCTTTTTTTTTTTTTTTTTTTTTTTAATATCTGTGAAAAAAAAAAAAGGTGTTTGGGTTTGACGTTGAAAAAGAAAAGCGTCTGAGAAATCTTGTGTAAGACGTTATCTCCACTTTAAGACATCCTTCTTGGTTTTTGGGGGTGCATGAGGGCTTCTGGAGTTGGGAAATTATATATATTTTAAAATAAAACAATGCCTGCTGTTTATCAATAATATTGCATGATATTTCATCTGAGGCACAATTGTTGCACATTTAGTGACACATTTTATCTTTCAGCAAGATTCTTCTCCGTGTCACATCTCTAAAACGACTCATAGATTTTAAACATAAAGATGAATTTCAGTATTAAACTGGTCAAGCAACTCTACCAATCTCAATACGATCGAGAATTTGTGGTACCGTCAAATCTAAAGAAAGCGGTTCAAGACATAGTGCCCGCCAACAAAGTTGAGCTCAATGCCGCATTTAAGAGGGTATGGAAACAATGTCAGAAACGATTAATGTAAACAGGTGGTAGAATCCGTGTGAGAAAGGGTTAAAGCATTGAATCCTGAAAAAAATGACGCATTCTAATACTGATATTGTTTCTTTTGAAAGTGTTTTTCCCCCTTTAATTTGAATATTTTAATTTTTTGACTCAATGTAAATCTTCGTCACTATAAACTTTTGGATTATTCTGTCTGAGATTATTTTTAATTGAGTATATTTAAAATGCAATGCACACTTTAAGGTCTAAGAAAGGTGGCATGTTCATTTAAATACCTAATTTGCACATATATTTGGTTAGAATAAACTTTTTTCTAAAAAGTGGGAAGTATTCTATTATTTTGAATTTGAGTAGTACATCAGAGTCTTGACGTTGTATTTTCGCCAAGTACATTTTTCCAGTTTTCCGTCAAGCACTCCTTAAAATGAGAAAATATAGCACCATTAATTAGTAGCAAAAAAATAATTTCTAAGAATGCTCAGGTAAATCTTTTGTGAAAGCAAAAAATTTTAATTTGACGCATGTGCTGTTCATCCCCCTCCCCCTTTTTTTCGTTTGTTAAAACTGCCATACATCTGATGAAAATAACTTGCTCCGCATTTAATTTTTTCTTAAAGGAACATTTTGTGTTGTTGTAAGACTAAATTATTGGTTTTGACAAAAAAAAAGTGCGGGGGGGGGGTGAAAAAAAAAGAGGCATTCTGTGCTTATATGAGCATTTTGGATTTTCGTAAACATAAAAATCTTTTAATTTTTCTGACAATGGCTTTAATGGTAATTTAGACAAAATATTTAACAATGCTAACTAACTGTTTTCTATTTTTCGGGTTTTACATTTTTAGAAGCAAAAAAATGATAATTTGCTAATGGAAAAACCTCTAAACAGTTTAAAATGGATTAATAGAAAAATAGAAATGGTTACAGAAATCCACATGAATTGATACAATATTTTTGTTTTTAACGTTTACGTGTTTAATTTATCGGGGGGAAATCTTTTTCAAGCGCACAAAAAAAGTAACAAACACGTTTTCTTGAATTCTAGCATTTATGTGTTTATTGAAAAAGTACAGAGTATTATTAAATATGATGTTAAGATATTTCTACCCGATGAAACAAGTTTAGAATAAAATATATTTCGCCTAATCTGAACTCATATTTGGCATTAAGCTTTCTCTAGAATCATTTTAAATTTAAATGCATTATAAAGGATTTTTTTAAGCATACAACGCAGTTTGAAACTTTATTTAAATTCAAATGCATGCATTCTGTCCCACAAATGCAGACGCAGGTATAAAATGCAATTCATAACAGAAATAAGAATGAAATAATTCTTATTTCGTATATGTATAATAATAAACAGTACGTGAAACCCAACTTCAAGTTAGATGTATTTAAAAAATGTGTTGAATTCAATCAAAAAAACAAAAGCAAAAAAATAATAGTAATAGTAATGTATCCCTTTAAGTCCAATGCAGGTTTTGCTGGTATGACCGAAATATATTTCAGCCAGACAAATTGCCTATTCATGGGTCTGACTCAACAAATATGTGGTACACCCTTTAATAACTACAATATCATCGTTTTGTTCAGATTTAAATCTAATGGAAAGCGTGTGGGAACGGAAATTATATGAAAATCGGGGCCAATCTCTTTCGACAAAGGACCTTGAAGCAGCGATAGAGCAACCGTGGTATGAACTATCTCTATAGTCAACACACAACTTGAACTTTCGATCGGCAACCGTGTAATTGAAGTAATTAGAGGTGACGGAAACAAATGAATTAAACCTTTGTTACTGTATTTTTCGAACTGAACTATGACGTATAAATCAAATAGTGTACACAATTGTGGAAGATCCACATACTTCTTATTGATTTTCACATATGATATTTAAATCCTTCTATTTTTATTATAAACTGTATTTTGTGCTTGAGATTCTATATCTAAGCAGTCTAAGCATCTCTAGTTTTTTACTAAGCAATTTTTGATGTATCTAGCGCGATTTTGATTCTTAATACGTTTTTTCATCTTACACAAAGTCGTAAGTTTAAATCATGACTCAAATATATATTTTCCTCATAAAAAAACTATATATTAATAAAAATATTTAAAAAATAAAAGAAAAGAAATGGCTAATAAATAAATTAACTAGTAATGTTAACGCTAATAACGCTAATATATATTATTATTACAAGTTATATTATATATAATATATATATAACAGTACCAATATTTATTTTTCTTATACGTAAACATTCCGTCTCTCAAATTTTACTAACGAAACCTATCCCACGGCTTTATTCGACCACATTTCAGGAACTAATCTAACCAATCTCTTTAATTTCTTCACTATTTTCCCTCATATCACACAAACATCACCTCTCATTCAGCAAGTCATGCAGGTTCTTTGAGCCTGGTTTAATTCATCAACTGTTTGTGCGGCTGACCAAATCTCGTTCAACTGGGAGCATTCAAATGTCGCCTCTCCTATTTCTATGAAACAATGGGCAGGGAATTCGAAACATTGTACAGTTGAATCTCGAGAAGTCGTTATCCAGCTGTTTCAACAGGAACGGAGGAGAGCTGACGTGTTGAGAATTGGTAGATAGCAGGAAGCACTTGTCTAGATTTATATTCCTATTCGGATTGGCTTCAGGTCTTACGCATGAAAATTTAATTTCGCTGCACATCTGCAAATTGTCGGCCAGATTTTAAATTCATCTCTGATGTGTAAAAATGTTTTTCTTTTTATTTTTTATAAGTTGAGGGTAAGAGATGTAGAACATATTGTATTAAACTTTTTAAATAACATTTAGCAATTACATTTTTAAAACTATTTAACAACATTAGCGCATAAGCTTAAAACTGTTGTTGTTCAGAAAAAATGTTTAAGGAGATCAAAATTAAAAATATGACTGACTTGATAAGTGCTCGCAAGGACCTACATTATGGACCTACATTATGTTTGATTATTTTTTATAGTTTTGTTTTTAATATAGTAAAATAATATTTACATTAATGTACGCATTTCCTTCTGAACTTAAGTATGAAACTTTAATTTTGTTGAACATTTTGAAATAATCAACTGAGTTATGATGCAACGGTATTTTTTTAAACATTGAGTTCAAGATATTTGGATGCCTCACTTGCCAAATCGATTAACTTCATAAAACGAAAAGTAGAGAAATATTATGAAGAAGATGGTGTTATCCATAGGAATAAATAGGCACTCGTGCTACATTTTCTGCCATAACATAGTAAGATATATAGAACCAAAACTTTAATATAAATTCACATGCAAAACATTGATAAAGCACCATTAAAGCAGAAATGAGGATTTTTTTAGAAGTCGAGTTAATCGATTTGGCAATTGAGGCATCCATTTATCGCATAATGTATAACATTTCAAATTGTTGTTATTTAAAGAAAATGTTTAAGAAGATAAAATTCGAAATAAGAATGACCTTCAGGTGATGACTTACTCTCTTATTTTATTTAATTATTACTGGAATAAGATAATGGTGTGCCAAAATACTTTTTCGGTATTGAATTTGTTACAAATTGTTTTAAAAAACCATAATACGCTAGTATTCAATGGTATAACCTTCTTTGAATTGTATTAGTCTACAAATTTGCGGAAATAAGTCTGAATGTGTATTGGCTGAATGTGTATATTTTTGCATGAACCAATCAATGGACTTTAGATAACAGACGATAAAAATTAAATTAAAAAATTATCTTTTTTGATATGTTAAACTGTTATGTTAAAGTAAAAATTCAAAAAAAAAAAAAAAAATGCGGTTTCAAAGGTGGTTTTTATCATAAAATGTTTGAGGTATTGATCAAAGACGATAAACGGAAATCTAATTTGCAGCTAATACAAGAATACTTATCGATATCTTCTTTTAAATACGCTCTGTTATTTATTTTAAGAGTAATTTCATTTCTTTGGGGGGGGGGGGGGGGGCATTTTCGTGAAAGAAAAAACGACGCATAAAGTTGAGAGTTAAAGCATTATACTCATCAAACTAACCCAAGGACAATGTATCAACTTGATCCAAACAACGCCATTACCTTAACTCACAAGTGGTAAAGAACAGCTACGAATATAAGCAATTTCTCTTAGGTAAAATCATTATTCCTACTTAAGAAACACACTAGTATCTTGCTTAAAATGCTAGATTTACTTAAACAAGCTATAAAAATTTACTTTGTTAAACAAGAAAGGATTTGCTTAGAATAACTCTCAAACAAAAAAGGTCTGTTTCTCCGAAGTACGTAGGTCAAACTGGCCTAAGTCTGTTATACTTCTTATTAGATTCTCAGCTGTGGACACATGAAGACTTAAGAATCAAAGCCAGGATTTTATAGAATATCTCTGAAACAAAACATGACTGGTTTTCCCACGTACGAAGGTAAAATTAGCCTATGTCTATTACACTCTCTGAAAACTCTGTCAAAGGAAATACAAATGGCAGTAGTTTTTTTTTTTTTTTTAATTTTTTAAGCAGTCATATTACTTTCACTTCATGTTTATGTGTAAAATATTATGCATATCTGACATAAATATATGATAGGAATAAAGTAAGTATTGAAAGATTGACTGCACTAAGTATATGGTGGTATTTGTAAGTATTTGTAAAGTGGCTTACACACGGGAACATTAAAAAAAATATATATATATTTTCTTTTTTGAAAAACTTTTCAAAACCTGTAAACACTACCCCTCGTAGTTTGACTGTAAGCGAACTTTCTTGTGTTAAACTGGTCCAAAATCACTTTCGTCATTCTGGGGTGTCCTGAACTTACATTTTTGGGAGGGCGGAAAATCTCAATTGCCGAAGAGAACTCCAAATTTTGCAGAATTATGATAAGTTTGCCGAAAATAACTCCGAATTTCGCCGAATGATAATAATTTTGCCGAATACAATTCCAAATTTTGCAGAATAGAAATCCAAATTTCACCGAACAATGATAGTTTTGCCGAATGGAGCTCCAAATTTTGACAAATGTTGATAGTTTTGCCGAATGAAGCTTTAAATTTTGCCAAACGGAACTCCAAATTTCGCCGTATGATGATAATTTTGTCGAATGGAGCTCCAAATTTTGACGAATGTTCATGACGAATGACAAACTTTGCCGAATAAAGCTCCACATTCTGCCTTAGGGTGATAATTTTGCCGAATCGCTAAAAAAATGTACCTAATAAGGAAATAACTTTTTTTTTTGGGGGGGGGGGAGGTCACAGTGACCTCCCATCAGGGATAACTCTGTTGTCGTCACTTGAAAATACTTCATCGCACTCGTTTGATAAATAATTTCGTCAGCTAAGTCCAATCTGATTAAAATTTTAATAAACCGCAATAAATTAATAAATAAATAAATAATAATAATAATAATAAAAATACCGCCCAAAAGCAGTTTCAGTGTATATAAGGTTTGACAATTGTGCTAAGATTTACCCTGATTTAATGTGTTTATTTTTATGGGAGACTTGGTGCAGTTGATACAGGGTTAAATTGATGCAAGTGCTTTATTAAGTGATCATGTGTCCAGAACTGAGATAACAGCTCTTAAGTCATTGATTATTTGCATAAGAGCAGAATTACTTCGGTGATTATAAATTTAATGGACAACATGTATTTTGCATGGAAATGATCTGGAATTAGATCTGGTTCTATTAATGTCTTCAATGTTCCCATATTCTTAGTGCCATTTAATATTACAATAGTAACTTTATTTCTTTCATATATTTATGTCAGATATGCATTATATTTTACACATAAACGTTAAATGGAAGTAATATGACTGTGAAAAAAATACTACTGCGATTTGTATTTCTTTTAGATAGCGTGCTAAAATATGAAAAATCTTCGCCAAAAGATCGCAACATTTATAAGTGTCCGCTAAACAGAAAATATCGTTTTCAGCAAACACAGATTCAGCACTTTGAAAGTGTAATTTATCTTAACGGCATAAAACGCATATATTTAAGTCATTTTCTAAAGATTTGATATCATTGTACAAAAACCAAATACGTTTAAATTTCTAAACGCATATAAAATGGTAGGAACACCCTTCCATTAGTATGGCGAAAGTTGGCGGAACTCCAACAATTTAAATAGCCGAGATTGAAAAATTGCTTACTTTTTGAATTAGATCCCGCGCTTAAGAGGTTTTCAAAATTGATTAAATTTTTCTCTCGTGAAGTGATGTTAAATGAGAAAAAATGATGAAATTGTTAAAATAAAGTATTTACTTCATGAAAAGTTTCTGTTTGAGTAAAAGATTGAAAAAGATCAGGGCCATTAGGGTATTTGTTATAAAAGAACCATGATCTATTTCATTTCAGCGCGCAGTCACTTCATTTACTCTATTTTTTTTTTGGGGGGGGGGGGACAAAAAGAAAAAAATAGTTACGTACTTTAACTTAAACTCTATTCAGCAAAGTGAAGTGTTTTTCTTTTTACGTTGCCAACTGAGCTTTAAAAAAATACCTTATTGTACTGTACTTTTAGAGTAAAAGTATACATAAAATGGGGCAGGAAGATTTTAACCATTTACCCTCTCTAATATTGAAAATAAAATTTGATTTACACAGCATTTCTCAAAAAGAAAACAATACTTATTAGAGTTTCAACTGATATGTTTCAGTTTGTAAGTGTCCCCCTAACAGTGGAAACCTTTTATATTTAAATTAAAAAAAACTTTTTTTTAAATTTCTCCCATGAGTTTGAAAATAATATACTGAAGTAGGGTGTACCCCACTAAAAAGGATCTCAAAATTTTCTCTACAAAGTGCCGCTTTCTTGAGAAATTCTGCAGAAATCTGAAGATATTTTTAAGATTTTGTTTTGCCTCAAAAATATCTCAAGAATTTTTTGAACCATTTTAGAGTCATTCACAGCTTGCTAAATTTGTCTCAAGAATTTCTACACAAATTTAAAAACAATTTGGCGCTAAAGTAAAATCTGGAAAAAATCTGCAGATACCATTAACATCGAACGAACAACGATTTTTGCGATTTTCTTTTTCGAAATTTTAAAGTTTTTTTTTTTTTGAAAATTCATTTTATAAATGTTGTGTGAAGGTCCTTTGATGCTCAAGAATTCAGAGGGGGATTCCTCTCATTCCTATAGTTGGGGGGAGGGAGTGTCGATTATCCCCCCCCCCCCCCCATTGAAAAAGGTTTTTCTTATTCAAATTCAGTTTTCATCGGATCTAAAGGGATTTTGGCACCAAGGTCCTTTGATCAGGAGGAGCTCATATTGGTGTTTTTGCTCCCTGTAGGGGGTCGACCCCCATGGGGGGGGGGCTTATAAAAATTCAGTTTACATCGGATCTTTGCTAAATTTGAACAGAGGTCGTTCAATGCTCAGAAATTTACGCAAGGGGAATCTCGACTTGTGTGGGAGGGGGGGACCCTTAATGAGGGGGGGGGGCGACCCCCTCATTGAGATGTCTTCTTTGTACAATATCTGTTTTCGTCGGATCTTTCACAAATTTGACATAGAAATCCTTTGATCAGTAAGAACTCGCATAGGTGGATTTTCGCCCATATGTGGGGGGCGGGGGGGGTCCCCCGCATGGAGTTTTTTTAATACTAATCCACAGTTTGCATCGGATCATTGCTAAATATGAAACAGACTCTTAATGCTCAGGAGTTTACATGAGGGGTTTTCACCCCTTTGCGCTGGGGGGGGGGGGGATAGACCCTCCAGGGCGTTTCGCCAAAAAATCTGTGAAACAGAATGTTTACACTTTTTTTTTTTTTACAATGACTGAAATTTTGAGATTCTAAAAAAAAAAAAAAGTAAGAAATCCAAAGTTATATAAATTTAAATTTTGAGTCATAAAATAGCTCTTTGGGAAATTTTACACTTTTTTTTCTTTTATTAAATGTTGATGTCGAATGGAGTTTTTCGATGTTAAAGAAATTATTGTGAACATAGGTGTCCTTTAGGTTTTAAGTATATAATCTGTGATAGTACAATGCAATTTTGATGTTTTTGAAGATTGAAACTAGAAATTTGCAAATACTTATTTACTTTATCAAGTATTTATTTAAATTATTTTTTTATAACTGATATCATAATTTTGATTTTTATTTTTTGAATTAAAATTATACTAATTGAACACATATTTCTACATTTTTATCCATAAAAACAAGATACGATTGACATAAAAGAACCAATCTATAAATAAAATTAACTTTTATTGCGCAATAACTTTCCTGTCCTACTGCAAAATCTAGAGTCCAGCAAAATCTAAGAAATTCACGACAATGAAAATTAATACAACACTAGTTCATATTCTGATAGTTTGTCCAAAAATGCTGCATTTTTTTTCTTTTTTAATTCGTTGTAGATTTTTTAAATTTAATGATTTATGAACCACTTTTTTTCATATTTTTTTTGCTCCATACTAATCAGTTTCGGGCTTGAAGTGAAGAGAACTTGCTTGCAGCTTTACCGGCGACCGGCGATTTGTTTACGTGTTTGCCTCTTCCATGCTTTCGCTCATTCAATTTTTTTTCGCTATTATTATAATTTTAAGCTTTATTTTGTCTTTAAACTGCTTTTGCTCATATTAATTGAGCTACAAGTTTTTTTTTTCTACAGGGTTTTTGTTGTCATGTGATTTCTTTACTATCGTATATCGCCAAATCGCTGGGCTTGTTAACGAGAAACACGTGCTTTAATTGCTAGTTAATTCTTTAGATATATACTTAATTTTCAGCTTCGTTATTTCGTTGTTTTTGTTTAATGCAAATTGAGTCTTTGATGTCCCTACTGTGCTTTAATTTTCATATTAATGTGAGGGGAAAAAAATCACACTTTTGTTCATGTGCAGCTTTTATTGCGTATTTTGGGAGTTGAAACATTGTTTGTTTTATTTGATATGTTCGGGTTTTTTCTTTTTACTTTTATTATGATTATTTTTATTTATTGCGTTATTTGCACTAGATTGAAACTACAGTTGATTGTGAGTAACTTAATGCATAGAAGTAACCTAAAGAAAAACGAATTTCACATAATAACACTCAAATATCAAATGTATAGTTAAAAATAAATTGAGCAATGTGCAAGTAGACAAGCATGGAAAGATAGACACATATTACTTGACTATATAGTGAAAAATGTAAATGAAAACTTGAATGTAAGTAAAAAATTTCTAATTAGTAAGTAACCCGAAATTAAGAACAAAGCGGAGAATGAGTGAAAGCGTAGCAAGGCAGACGTATACACCATAGCTGAAGCATTTATTATCAGGTCGGTCCCCCTTGCCAGAAACCTATTGCATACGTCTTTCATTTTTTGTCAATAAGTATAAAAAAATAGCTTAAATTAGAGACATACTGAGAACTCGGTACTTCGGCTTACTTGGACAATTTGCCGAATACTCAGTACTTGGCCAAATTTTGATGAGGTACTCGGCCAATACCGAGTAGTTGTAAAACATTGAATATTGTTCAAACCGGATTTTACAGTTAATAAAAAAGTGCAAGCATATAAAATACCGCAATCATTTACAATTCAAACTTACAAGTAAAATTCAAATTTTGAGAATAATGAAGTCTGTTATGCTTCAATGGAGTAAATCTTATATTTTAAAGCCCCAAAGTTGATAAAACTTAATTAAAAATGGGGACAAAAAAGGTAAGTACAGAAAATATGAAATGTTTATATTATTAAATGGATTTTTGCCATTTCCAAAATTATTTATAAGAAGTATAAAAATACCTTTTCTTAAAAAATAAAACAACGTCAAAAGCACAAATGTGCAGGAACACTGCAAACACGTGTTTTGGCATTAAAAGGATTTTCAATGCACAAAATGTGAGCTTACGAATTTAAAGACATCCGACAAATATCCGATTTTTTTTTTACATTCATATTCTCGCATTTTATGCACTGAAAAAGATGTTCCTTGTAATACAGAAACACTTGTCTTGATGGCTCGTGGCTTAATTTGGCGGGTGGGCCGCTGTTATCAGGGGCACCCCGATGGAAGTCATTGTGGCCTCCCAAAATATTCTTTATTTGGCAAATTTGGAGTCCATATAGCTGTTTAGGCCTAGAGTATCTTCTAATTATATTTAAGTATGTGCATGCTCATTTTTTATCATTTGGTAAAGTTCGGAGTTTCATTTTGTGAATTGACAACTTAACCACTCTCCTCCTAAAAGTTTTAGTTCGGGTTGCCTCTGACAATTGTATAAAGTTTTCACAAAAAAAAGGAAAACAGATAAAATGAAGAGAATTAAGGTGAGTATGCCAAATAATAGGGCAATGAAGACCAATGAGACCCCCCCCCCCTCTTTTTCCCATGCAGGATAGCAAAAATCAGATTGTGACTGGGATCATGCAGCAGCACTAACTTTCACTTTAACATGCTTCGTTTATAACAAATTACGAAACTGGTAACTAATTTTTCTAGAAACACGCAGTTTACTTAATTACCAATACGTTATTTTTATAAGAAAATTAAATTACTTTTAATTTTAATTGAGTAATTTAGGTTTGCTCAGTGCTAGAATACTCTAGCGTAGTAGAGGCATGAAAATAAGCCCAACGTGATTAAGACTTATTACTTTAACCAAATATCTAGCTTGGAAGAAAATTGAAAAAATCACACTCAATGAAGACTATTTTAGGAACAGCTTTTAATTCAAAAAAATAGTCTTAACTCTTATTATACTATCCCGACACTGAAAACCAACTGAACATAATTCAAACTGAAACTTAAAAAATGACAAACACCTTTTCTAAAATAAAATCTCCATTCAGAAATTTCGAGAATGCGCTTTTAGTTCTATAAAGATAAATAAATTAAAATAGGTATCCCATGTAATGAAATGAGTGGGAACCCAAAATATTGTAAAACGCAATACCTGATAGTAACAGCCGTTTAAGATTTGAGAAAAGGAAAAAATGGATTAAATCAAAAGAGAGAGTGAGAGAGAGAAAGCAATGCGAGAACTTTTCCTTTCCCCGTGGGGTGAGCTCCGAAATTTCTGCCCTTTGCCTCACTGAAACATTGTATAAGCAACGCGAGGCGAGACACATTCCCCCCACTGCTTCTACTATTGCTATTGGATGAAGATATTTTTCGAAGGAGAGGAAGGGAGCCGGTCTATACACATCGTTCGGGGTGACGTCGCTTGCCGTTTTCGTAATGCTTGCGGTTGGTTAAGTTGTGGGCCGTTGTTGAAATGGCCTGAAGGATCATTCTTAAAGCGCTGTCGCTAGTCAACAGAAAAGGAACACTTTTTTCTTATAATAGTGATTAGCAGAGTGCTAGAAATTTAAAATCAGTTTCATGCCTGATTTTATTTAAAACTGAAACACAAAAAGACATTTTTATATAATTTAACTATGCACAATTTATCTGGGTGGGCTCGGCCCATAGTGACCAGCCGTCACTGACGTGTCTGCAGTGCTCTTGCACGTTTGTGCTTTTAACGTTGTTTCATTTGCTTTAAAAAATTATTTGTTTGCCGGACTAGAAGTATAGATTGATATGCTTGGTTTTAATTCCAACTTGATTAATCCTACCTTTAATGTATTTTTTTATTTTTACTTTAAAAAATGCATAATTAAATTTCAGCTGGAATTTTGTTTTAAAAACTTATTTGGACATGGAGGTCTATACTACTATTCCAATCAGTTCATAATTCGTCATGTGTGTGTCAGTGGTATTTCTTAAAACACAATTGGAACTGGGTACTCGGCCGAGTAGTGAAAGGCCGAGTACTCGGTACTCGGCCAAAGTGCTACTCGGTACGTCTCTATTAAAATCAATTTTTTTTTCTGTCTTGGATCCCATTGCCGAGGTAGCATCTATTTTCTTCCTCTGTGACAGTTGTGAAACTTTTCGAGACTGCCCCAATTTTTTTAATTTGTATTCTCCGCAGGTGCGAATTAAGAAGGAGGAATAGATTAATTTCAGATATTTACCCTTTTTATAAATTCGCAAACCTCCACCTTGTAACATCGTGGAAGATCGTCTCAGATAAATTTTTAACTTCCATTCCTCAAAACTTACGTAATAGTGTACTCCCCCCCCCCCCGTTCCTTACCGTAATGTCTTCAAAGGCAGGCCCGAATTAACGTACCTGTCATGTGGGGAAGGGGGGGGGGGGGCACGCCTCTAAAACGGCAGTGGCCATTAGTGCCATAGCATATTCTGGTGGACAGTTAGGGGCCCAAAAGTTACAGATCCAGGCATGATCAAAGGTGTCCTATTCAGTCGACTCTCGATAACACGAAGTCTTACAACTTGAATATTTCTTTATCTCGAGGATTTCACTCAGTCCTAAAATAATTTAGTTTTTTCAATACAAAGTTCTCTATATCTCGAATAAACTCCTTTTAAGTTGGAAAGTTCTACGAAAGCTTTGTTTTGTCTAATGCGTTAAAATGCATTTAAAATAAGAAAAAAAACAAGATTTTCTAATCAGCTTGTGTGAGGGGATAATTATTTTATATTAGTGCTTCTAAAATGCACACAGTGCTTATGAAATCACTACATTCCTAGATTTTACACAATTGCGGCAAGTACCATGTGCAGCAGAGTCAAGAAACTTACCCTAATGTTGAGTAAACGGTGGCCGAATTTGGAAATGCCAGGAATTCGGGAATGGGGTTTAACAATAATATTTTCACCCTACTCGATGTGTTTCTGAGAGTTTGCCAAGTTATCCAGTTCTGAGACTCTACTGTATCTCTTTTACATACGAATGCTTATACTTTATGCTTTAAAAGGTAAAAATATATTGCTAAAAAATGTTAAAATTTTAATTCTGATTCTACTTTCATAATATCTTATTTATGCACTCTTTTTCAAAGCACGAAAAGAGTTGATTTTCAAAAATTTCACATTAGCCAAGAACTTATTCTTACAGTAAGAAAAGAACTTATTCACATCAAGCATCACGCTGAAAATTCAAAAATATCTGCAAGAATGAAAAACAATATGCAATTGAAAGATGAAAATAAATGACAATCCCATTGGCTTTTTTTTCAATCATATATCCATGACAGCAAAAGGGGAATTTTTTGCATTAATTTACCTATTTTGAAGATAATACTTAGTATGGATATTAATTAACAATTATCAGGCAATGCACATATCTACAGCAAATGTATGTGCGCACAACATGTGCCTCTGTAATATCTATGCATATTCATTATAGGGTCAAAATACACCATTACCACTTGCCCATTTGGAACATGTAAAAATGTTGATAGAAAATGGGAAGCTCGGGTAATTCTTATCTAAAATTATTCATAAGTGTGGAAATGTAGTTTACACAACATGAAGAATGTTTCAAATGTTTGTAGGTTTTCCTAAAATTTTGTTGATCAAGTTGGTAAGTTAATTTAATTGTTTATTTTATTCTGATTATTTATTTATTTCATTTGGTTGATTCTGAACTTGATTTTAGTAATTAGTAAATTATTGATAGTCACGCATTTAAAAAAGAAAACTGCTAGCTTTCAAATGAATTAAATCTTAGCGTCTTTCTCTGTTCTTAAAATAACATATTTTTAAAAATAAATTTCAAAAAAAAAAAAGCAGTAAATAAAACCAGTTTAGCAGGTTCCTTTGTTTTGTAAAATCAGTATTTTTAGTAATTGAGAGATTATTGTGTATTATATCAGATATTTCAAGGAAAAAATAATAAATTTGCTTTCATGAAAATTCCTACCTAATTTTTGTATGATTTGTTGAAAACCAGAAAATGTTCATGAAATTTATTATTTCTGTTTTTTAGTTACAATAGTAGTTCAGCTCATTACATTTCGCTTTAATTTAATGTGCTAACTGTAGTTCATGTGGTTGAAATTTTATTTTTCACAAAATACTAAATTTCGGTATTCTTGTGAAAAATGCATGTTTTTTCTACGAAATTGTAACTCATGAGTCATGGAAAGTTGCAACTAAAGTCACGGATTTCAAAACTCTAAATATAGCAGCCTGCACTTGCATGATTTTCAGTGCCTCTGCATACATAAACACATGTGATTGCCCTACATTATTATTGTTTATCTTGTCTGATCTAAAAATTTGATAAAATTTAGGTTTATGATTAAAGGAAGTATATACACATGCAAAATAACCTCTCCCTCCCTGCAATATAGTGCTCTATTTTCGCTAAAATTTGAATGATTAAACATCGCTCTTTGTAGTGACGCTACTGAAATATATACAGTGGTGTTCCCATAGGGTATACTTCATATATGCCGTATACTCACAAACATTTTTTAGACATATAGTATACCCTCAAATAGCATAATTTTTCATATTATAATATACTATGTATATGATCATGTACACCAATTGTGGGTAATGGATTACTGGAAGTATAACCTCAGAAAAATTGATGGGAACATCACTGAATATATATACAGTGGAGCTTCATAACTCGTCACCCCAAGGGAAATTAAAAACATGTTGATTCAAGCGGATGTCAACTTACTGAGGTTCCATAATTTTAATTCCTGAAGAGTTTATGTATCACTTTTACTTACCAAGGCTGCAGAGTCAGAGACTGACAGATTTTAGGACAAAAGAGTCAGATTCAGGAGTCAAAGGTTTAAAATTTCAAGCGTCAGTTATTTTCTCCCGAAGCCCGCAACTCTGCCACTGCTCGCGGAGTCGTAGTCTAAGGGTATGAAATTTTCAGAGTCGGAGCCGGTCATTTTCCCTCCCTACACCACAGCCCTGTCACTTTCTAATGCTTAACATTTTCATCATGGAAACTAATTCCAGTATATGAATTTTCTTATTTTGAAAAGTACATAATAAATCCATAATTTTTGAAAAGAGATAATAAAGATTCTTGTCAGTCAGGTCTGAATTCACACCCCCAGGGAACATGAAAACATGTGACTGAAGCGGAAGTCAACATACTGAGGTTCCATAATTGTAATTCCTAAACAGTTTCTGTATAACTTACCAGGGCTGTTGAGTCGATGACTGACATATTTTGGGGCAAAGGAGTCAAAGTTTTAAAACTTCAAGAGTCTGAGTCGGTCATTTTCTCCCAAAACCTGCAACTCTGCCACTGCTAGTGGCGTCGGAGTCTAAGGATCTAAAATTCCCAGAGTCGGGGCCGGTCATTTTTTCCCTCTACTCTGAAGCCTTGTCACTAACGAATGCTTAACATTCACATTATGAAAGTTTATTCCAGTAAATGAATTTTTTAATTTTAAAAAGTACATAATAAATTCGCCATTATTTTTTTTAAAGAGATAAAACAGATTCTTGTCAGTCACGTCTTAAGATAAAGTCCTGCTCACTCTTGTTTGAAAAACATGTCATGGTGCCACCTTTCTCTAGAGGACATTTATCTTACCTTAGCCTTTTAGAATTGCACTATCAGCACAGAGTGGTGGCTGACTCCCCTGGATAAAAATGGAATTCTCTAAAAGAGCTTCCCAAAAAAGGATTGACTGACCAAGAAATCACAGCGTAAGGTTCTGAGAAAAGGTCAGTATGAAAGAATGTTGAAAGAAAAAAATGTGGACTAGAATAGCATTGGATGTTGACTTATAGGGGTTCCTGCAAATGTGCGTCAAGTTAGAGAGATTTGAGCCCATTGAAATTAGCATTGAGCCAACCATAAGGAAAATAAATGTTGAGCTACCAGGTTAGTCGAGTTTCCAAAGTTTCACTCTACATGAAACTAAAAGTTTGAAATCTCTGGCAATTGTCCACATGAGACGGTGAAAGTCAACATTCTCTTATTTAAAGCTTTCACAGTAATATATATTTAAATGTGTTTGGGAATAAAGAAATTGTAGCACAATTAAGTCTCAGAAGTGTAGAGTTGATGCTAAATATCTCATATCAAAACAAAAAATTTATATTGTGTGTGTATTATGTAAACTGCCAGCCCCGCTTAAACGGGTATCGGATAAACAAATACCCCAAATATGAATAAAACCTTTTGGAACCGAATACTTCCCCACTGAGGAAATGTCAAAGATCCTCGCTTAATCGAACAATATTGATCAGTTTTCACAATATTTTGCTAAGAAATTTTTTAAATAATTTAAAAATTAATTACGTATGAACAATTATTAATGTAAAAATATTAAGTTATATTTTTTGCAATCAACAGATGAGGTTGTAAGTTGCATTTTTTTCCTTGCGCCCTTCTAATATATATTTAAAATTATTATACCTATTATTTTGTCGTTGACTTAGCTTGTTTCAATATATTTTTACCAAAAACATTACTTCCATTATATAGTTATTGATTCATTATTATTACGTTTTAAGACAAATGTTGTCAACTTGGTATGATAAAGAGTATTTCCCCGCTTAATCAAATAATATTTCTTGGAACTGACAGTATTCAATTAAGCAGGGCCGACAGTATATATATTTTCAAAATCAGAGTAGAGCAAATATGTATTATAATGTAAAAAAAATAAAAATATTTCAAGGTTACTATCTTCCCATTAAATTATATTCTTCTTACTCTAATTGGAAAAATATTCAGGTGCATACCACTTCTCAAATAGCCAATGAAATACTTTTCACAACAAAATTTTCAACAATATAACTAACTGTTCTTGAAGTAGAAGGGATTTCTGTTGTCAATTTATATTTGAAATACTTGACTTATGACCATTATCCTAAAAAAAATAGTACCATCTACAAGAAATAAAAAAAGTGTATCCTATTCATAACACCAATGAATTAAAAATACATTGTATACGTTGTCCTACATCAGTACGGTGAACACCATTTTACTCTAAATTAAAAAATCTTATTTCAAGGTATCTGTTTTTGCCAAGCACAATGAAAAAAAAAAAAAAACCTCTAGGTTTATTCTTCTGAAGTAATTTTAAGTACTACATTCAAAGTTATTTCTGGTAGGAAATTTTTGTTATGACAGCATCTCATGTATGTAGATTAAAATTTCAAATGCTTCTTAAGCTTTTATTTGGATGATCTACGCACATAATCAAATCTAGATTAAATACATTATCATTATGCAATTTTTAGGGAGTTTCAAATCATTTGGAACTATGTTTTAGCCGAAAGAGTTGTAAGATTTTCTTAATTACTGTATTTTTCAAAATAAATAAAATTTTCTGAAAAATTAATTTTTAAAGAAAATCTTCAGAAACGCTCACCTTCAGAAAATCTCAAGTTATTTGGCCCACTTTAAGCCTATATATTCTAAGAAAACCTTGAGAATAAAAATTTGAAGATTTTCTTCAGACCTTTTTACAGAAAATCTACAGATCTTAAGTCTCTAGATTTTCTTAAGATTTAGGCTTAAAAGTGGGCCAAATACCTTCAGATTTTCTCAACTTCAGAACATTCTGCAGAAAATCTAGAGATCTTTAGTCTGCAGATTTTCTTAAGATGTAGGCTTATGAAGTGGGCCAAATACCTACAGATTTTCTCAACTTTTTTTTTTAAGTTTTTTTTGAGATCCTTTCTAGTGGGGTAGCATTAGACATCCCTGCTTTTTGCATTAAAAAATATACATTTGAAATTAGTAGTAATTTTCAAAAATTATAAGTATGTTACACTCTTTGGTATAAACGGGCTACCAAGTCCAACAATTTGAAAATCCTTAGAATAATTTTGTGGTAATTTAAATATTGAGTGTAAATTATTATAATTATTCAGGTTTTGACGAAGAAGTGCAGTTGATCATTTTTTTTTAATAAAAGACATTAAAAAATAATTTATGGAATTAATTTTATTTAAAAGTAGTTTTTCTTAGCTATGAGTTAAAATACCTACTCAGTAGTGGAAAAGAGGCACATGTGAAGACGGGGCACATGTAAACACGGTATTTTGCCCTAAGCTGTTTTGAAGTAAAAATCCTAAAAATTACTAATGAAATGGCAGTATCAGTCCTCAATGTTGCAAAATGTTTATATCACTGAATCATTTTTTGTTTCTGTCGTGACAACTTCATTGTTTATGTGAAATTTATGTAGGTGTTATACAGGGTTTTCCGTTTTAACCTGCAAGACCTCTAATTTCGCAACCGTTAGTTCTAGTTGCATACTTCTAATTGCAAAAATTTTCAAAATCAGTTGCGGAGTTAAAGTATTACAAGTTTGAAGCAAAAATAAAAATTAGTCAAAAATACAAAATTTAACTTTTTATTCGTGCCCCAGGTAACCTAACTAATATTTAGAGAAATAATCTCCATTGAAAACTATTACTGACACAAAAAAATGACATTTTTGCAACCAAAACTCAAGGAGATATTTGAGTTTAAAATTAAAGGGACCATAAAAAAGATAAGATTGGAACTTATCGCCCTTTCAGAGGAATTTCAAGCTGTCAAAGTAAATAAAAAAAGTATTTATATTTTCAGTGCTCTTCCAAAATAAATGCAAGTGTTATGCCATTATTCACAAAAGCACATTACAAAACTTCGAACAATTTGAAAAATCGCACTATATGCACACGAATAATTTGAAACCCTTGTTAACCGCTATATTTTCCCCCAAAAAGGTGTTATTGATGGCGAGTGTAAAGTGGTGTAAGTCACAAGACGCCGCGTTTCATAGCTCGGTGAATATTGGTAGTACTAATGTCAAACGTTTTATGTTGGAATGATTTTTCAATAGAGAAAATTTCCGTAAATGTAACTAAGGAGACCTGAGGACCGCATAAAAAGTTACATTTTGTATTTTTTGACTTATTTTTACTTCAAACTTTCAATATCTTAACTCATCATCTGATTTTGAACATTTTTGCAATCGGAAGTATACATCTAGGACTAATGGTTGAGAAAATAACGGTTTTGCAGGTAAAAACGAAACACCCTGTTTATAAGACAGTAAGAAGCAAACGGTTGTAAGTGGTCAATTTCAAGTTTTGAGTAAAACGCGTTCAAAAATAAGCTCCTAGATAGGTTTTCATTGAAATGTTTTTCTAAATCATGCTGTATAACAGCACCTATCAGGGCTACTAGTACTATCTCTTGCCACAAGACAGAGGATAGGTTCACCTACGATTTCTACTGATTGTCTCCAAATTTTTAATTGTCTCATATGTAATTGAATCACCGCCTTCTTCAAGTGGAAAGACATTAGAAACTAAGTAGCAAGCTAAACTTAATCATTGCAAAATATTTTATGAACATTCAAGTAAATTTATAGTACTGTTTCTTTTTTTATTGAGTAAATAATTTTTATTTCTCCAAACTAGTTCTAAGGTAAATTATAAGACACTTGTAAACACAAAATTCGGAGCATTCCCCACATTCCCCACATTTTCTCCATAATATTAATACTTGTATAGGCATGTGCAAAACCAGCTTTTGAATTACAAAAGGGCCATTATCGGAAAAGGGTGGTCATCTGCAGTATTCAGACACAAAAAGGGAACTTAACCCCTTAAAGGTAACTATAGGCTACCCCTGATCTTCTAAAGAAAAAGTTCATGATTGCCTTTAATAAAGTATTTATTTAGTTTTTGTGAAGAAAACGAAAATATATACTTTAGAAATGGTTTTAAACATTTTAGCGTTGTCTACAAGTATCTAAAAACAAGGGATGGTATAATAAGAAGGCGTAGGTATTGTTTTCATAAACCCTAAACATCAATTTACGTGTGAGGTTTTCAAACGCATCGCACGCGTAAGTCAAGACTGTACTGATGGTAATGAGATATTCTTTGTTCTGTGTAAGCTTATGAGTTTTGTTCTTTTCTATCAAGCTATCAGAACATCTTACAAAATTTTAAAATTTGAATGTTTCTAAAAACTGTTTTTTTATTGACACATTACTGTACAATTTAAATTGACACAGTATATGTTACAAATCCGTCATACTCGTCACACACGGCGATATGGAAAGTTTATTGGAGTATCGCTGTGCATTCAAATGTTGTTTCCGGTCTCCTTCCAAAAAGGTTGGAATGCTTTATCAGGCGGTTGGGGGACTGAGTGTCTGACCTATCCACAAGTCAAAAAGTGTCACAAAACCTTCGTGAGGGCCTGGAAGAAGTGACTGAGAACCCCACGATGGACGCCCGTCGTCGACCAGTACTGACTTGAATGTGCAGCGAGTGCGTGAATTTTTGAACACGAACCGGCATTTCAGTCTTAAGCCAAGTAGCAGCAGCCCTGGACTTCTCGGAGACAACGGGGCAATACATTGTTATCGAGGAGTTTTAAATGCGGAAAGTCTGCTCGAAATTTGTGCCGAGAATTCCTACTGAAGAAGGTCAAAATCAACGTTCCCGTGGTGCTCCAGCCTCCCTACAATCCAGATTTATCCTCTCTCCTGACTTCTTTTTACTTCCACGATTACAATCGTTCTGCAAGAAAAACGTTTCGCCTACATCGAGGACATCCAAGCAAATGTCAAAGCAGCCCTTGCATAATTCCCAGAACAGGACATCGGATATGCTTTTGAGTCCTGGAGAAGCCGCCTTCAGAGTAGGGTAATAATGCCGGTTCTGCCCCAAGAGGCGGCTCTGCGGCTATGAGCCGCCTCCCAATCCCTCCGCCTCCCTGATGCCGCCTCCACCGCCTCCCAATCCCTGCGCCTCCCTGATGCCGCCGTCCATTGCCCCTCTGACCTCCCCCAGCCGTTCCTTCCCTCCCCCAGCCGTTCCCTCCCTCGCCGCGTGAGTTGAGTTGTCCGTGAAAGATTACGAGGTTTCTGGTTGTCATGACAACCAGAGTTTTGGGATGGCAACACTTCGTAGAAGTTTTCGGATGGCAACACTTGTTTTTCGTAACCTTTTACGAGTTTTGGGATGGCAACACTCAACGTTTCGGATGTGAATATTTTTACGCGAACTTTGAAGATTTTATTTTTGCAATGCTCCTGGCGCCATCTATTGAGAGGTTGATTTTTTTATTTCCGAACTTTGAATAATTTCGACGAATGGTTGTCAAGACAACCAAAGTTTCGCGAATTTAATTATTTTTATTTTTACAGAGTGTCGCTGCTCGGAATCGAACACCCAAACTTTGAGTTAGCAAAAACGTATGCTAACCACTATGCTATATTTTTCATTACTCTTTCAGTCTTAATGTGAATCTGTACCATGACAACGAATATTACAATTAAATTAATTTTAAAACCATCAGTTAATTCACTCTTTAGTACTAATCATGGCATATCATTAACTGTATTTCAGCTCATAATTGAAACTATCATCATTATTATTATTTTTCATAATAACAAAGTTTTCACTTAAGTAAAGATTTATTTAAATACAACCCATTCGAGATTTTAGATTTGGTTCAATGCTTTATGGACTTGAAATATATTTTAAACTTTGATTTTCTTTTTCATGCATTTCAAACTTTATCATTTTTATTTTTTTCTAACTTGTTAAATTTTCTTAACTAATTTCATTTTTCTTTGTCAAATTTACAAATATTTTTTCTAACTTGTAAAAATTTCGAAGAAATAATTTTCTTAACTAATTTTTTTTTGACTTTCATACAACAAAATATTTTTTCTTACTTGTTAAATTTTCAAAGAAATAATTAACTTAAATATTCTTTCACACATTTTGAACTTTAACGTTTTTTCCTGTCATTTAGCACTTTGATTTTTTTTTTTCACTATTTTAGCGTTTTTCAATTATTTTCAGTCTTTAACTATTTTCTTAACTTTTTAGTCTTTAACTAATTTCAAGCATTTCAGACTTAGATTATTTTTTCGTGATTTCGATTTTTTTTAGTATATTTTAGAGTTTGATCATTTTCTCGCTTGTTTTTACTTTATCGTTTTTTTTTTCCGATATTTTTAAACTTAGAAATTTTTCACAAGTAGTGACAGGAATCGAACCTTCAAATTTTTCAAAACGTTATCATGTCTTCAATTTTTGCAATCATGTCAAACTTGCAATCAATTTACTCGTAGTAGTAATTAACACTTATCATTAACAAATTTTCTCAGATTTTAAAAAATCAACTTAATTAATTTTTTCCAGTAAGCAAATTGCGCACTCAAGTTACATTCCAACACTGCATATATGTTTCAAGAGTTTCATTGAATTTATCACATTCCATTTAATTAACTCTAATAATTACTTTTTCATTAATACTTAACTTAATCATTTTATCATACATTTATTCCAGTTACAAAATTATGCTTAAAAGTTATTTATTTTTCTTAGCACAAGAGATTTTAACATGTTCCTACTAAAATGCTTTTCACTCTAGTTTGAGTTTACTAAAATAGCAACTCATTTACGATTTAGATTCATTTAATCGTCTTTGATTCTTTTTTCATTGTTAATATTTTAAATTATCACATACGTTATTATTTTTATACATTTATCCATTTAATTTTCGAAAATCTACAATCAATTTACTTTTCGTATTAATTAACACTTATCACTATCAAATATTTTCATGAATTTTAAAAAATTATCTTCTTAAATAATTTTTTACTGTAACCAAATTTCCCACTCAAGTTATATTTTATCACTACATATGCTTTTCATGAGTTTCACTTAATTTATCGCATTTCATTTAATTAACTCTAATAATTATTTTTTATCATCGATATTTAAGTTAATCATATTTTCCTTTCTTTATTTTTTTTTTCATGCAAACACTCTTGATGGAATAAAACAAAATTTTCAACTTTCATGAATTAAATCCCCTCTGAATATTTTATTTTACTTTACCATACTTTACTATTTTACTTACTGCGTTTTACTATTTATCATTCATTACAGCTTTTCCAAAATATTACTTTACAACCAACCAATTTCATTAACAGAATTTTCATTACAATTTATAAATTTCACTTTTATTTAATTATTTTTACCTACGGTAAAATAAAACACATAACACAAAAATGTTAAACATCAATGAAGTACCCAAGAAATGTTAAAATTATAAGTCGAGTATCAAAACTTCATGTCAGCAAATTTTAAAAAATAGACTTACCGAAAAATAACTTCTACTGAAATTCATTTCAAAACTTGGAATCAATTTACTCTTAGCATTAATAAACACTTATCATTAAGAAATTTTCATGGATTTTAAAAATCAACTTATTTAATTTTTTTCCAGTAAGCAAATTTCGCACTCAAGTTACATTTCATCACTTTATATGCTTTTCAAGAGTTTCATTTAATTTATCACATTTTATTTAATCAACTCTATTAATTATTTTTTTGATTAGTATTTAACTTAGTCATTTTATCGCATAGTGTTTTACTTTATTATTATTATTTTTTTTTTTCATACAAGCACTCTTGTTAGAATAAAACAAAATTTTCAACCTTCATGAATTAGAATCACTTTGGCTATTTCATTTTCCCAATAATATTTTACTTTAACAACTAATTTCTTTAACAAAATCGATATCATTTATTTTAGTCTTTATCCTTTTCGAACGATACATTCAAATGGACAGCTATACGTTAAATTAAGAAACTTAATCTAAATTTTGACAAATTAAGTTATAGTTAAATACTGACTAAAATTAAGTACAAAAGACTAACCTTTTTTGGGGTGAAATCCCTCAAGTACCAGCTATCGCGAAGTTATTTAAAAACAGTGAATGAAATTGTAATAAGTGGATTGTTAATTATAACTCAATCTCACAAAATTACAATTACATGCATGTTTTATTTGAAATCGCTGCATACGACTGGCTGCCCATCGTCGATTTGCAGAACGCATGCCGTGATATCGCAAATCAACTCGGCTGTTGAAAAAAACTACCGTAATGCTACAGCACTTCGGATCGTCCACACTCACCGAGACGAATTGAGAAAATGACTTTATCAATATTGCTATCTACCCCTTTACCGATAACAGATAGCAAACCCCACGTGCTAGTATTATTCACCACCTGGCCTACGTCTTTCAAGTGATGTCACTGTTTCTGACCAATTAAAATTAGTTCACGTTTCTCAAATATCAAGCACATAGATCGGCAATAGCCTGATGTCTGGTTTTCCAAACAAAATTTTAGATTTTAATTCGTAGTTTCGAATTAATTTCTTTTTCATTTCAAACTTATAAAAAAAAATTTCCAGCTTGTAAGAATATTTCTTTCAAAAACAGATTTTTGATTCAAAACAGTATTTTTTCAAACTTGTAATATTTTTCTACTTAGAAAATGAAATCAAAAATTTTTGTTTTCTTTAATCATATAAAATGTTTTTTAAGAAATAATTTCTCAAACTTGTAATATTTTTCCACTAATTAAAAAAAAAATCAATTTTTTTTTTCAATCATATAAAAATAAATTTTTAATCTTACAACAGTAAATTTTTCCGCAAAAATATTTTTTTTCAAATCAAAATAATAATAATATTTTTGTAACATATTATTTTTTTTCTTTTCAATCTTTTTTTTTTTTCGCAAAACTATTTTTTTTTTTTTTTTCAAAAATTTTCAAACTTACAAAATAAAATTTTTTCAACTGAATCTTCAAACGAAATGCTTTAATTAAATTTAAAACTCAATATCACTTTACTCTTAGTATTAATAACCAATAGCACTTAACCATTTACTCTTTGCACTCTAAGTATTAATTAACACACACGCATTAGAAATAATAATAATAATGTTTAAGATACTTATAAATCATTCACTCAAGCTTTCAAATATCCATCTAGCATGTTATTGTTCATTCGTGTGAGGGAACTTGTAATAAAACTTTACTTATCAACCGAAATTATAAGCGAAAATATCGCATTTTTTAGCACTTAATATAATCCTACAATTAACAAATTGGTTTTAACTTTGAATTTAAGAAAAATAAAAACTATTACACACTTAGTAACATATCTATCGATGTATATTATTTCATGACAAATCACAAATAGGTGAGGATCTTTTATCGATCATGTGACCAACTAAGTTAAGAAAGAGCGTTCTTATCTCATATGAGAATTTATAAGTCTTTAATATTTCTCTTTAATGTAAGTGTATTGATACGTACGAGTTTGTGTATGTGAATATAACTGTGTATTGTTTTCAAACCATTGTCATGTTTAAGCTTTACGGTTCTAATTTTGAATTTCCACTTAGCATTATTTGAAGTCCTTCGCATGCATTAAACTATAGAAATATTACAAAAATTATATTTTCATTCAGTCTTAATTACAAAACCATACAATAAGATGAAGACAACACCGATAGTATAAAGATTACTTACAATAAAGTGCATATAAAAAATATATGTAAGAGTGATTTCAAAGTATAATCCATCAACCATATTCAACAACTCAATCAAAACACAAGTCTCTTTTAAAATGATAAACACAATTTATTCACACACACAGTAAAAGACAATTAAAAAAACTTTCATCTTTAAGTAAAACTCTTCAAAACTTTCAAGCGTATTTTTAACATCGATTGCATCAAATAAATCAGACACATGACATTTTAAACATGGACTATCAACATTCAAAGTAACGAAGTCACGAGTCAAGTTTTCCCAATTAACATTAAAAAGAGCCCGTTCGAAAAAAGTGTCGAACTTTCGACCCCTTGTTAATGATTCACATTCATGCACTCTCATGTAAAAAATGAATCCATTTTTACAATCCACACATTCTTTTTTAGAAAGGTAGTTTATGTTGCATATGAGCTCATCAAATAGTCACTTACGTAGAGAATCAGCCAGTTTACGAACTTCTTGTGATGTATATGTGCTGATTTTATCACATCGACAATCACAGGGATATTTTTTCTCAATTTCCGAAAGGATGTACTCTTTTAGAGTATAAGTCATAAGTTTGTCTTTGACACTACGTGAGATACAAGGGGACGCGTAGCACAATTTGTCAATCTGGCTTTCCAAAAGTAGAACTCCATCAGGCATCAACTGGAACACTTCTCGTTTCAGTTTGAACAATCTTTGCACACTAACACAGATGTTACCATTCGCACTCGACTCTCCTTTTTTATAACAAAAGCGAAATCACGGTCTTCGATTAATTTTTGATTTACATTTTTACGTAGGCTTGAAATAAGTGATCTCCACACATCTGGTTCTAAGGAAATACCATCCATAGTTGGTCGAAAAATACCATCTTTCCCACACGTATATCTTCTAATATGCACGCGTGTACGTTTCCGAAAAGTATTCACCTAAAGTGAAAATACAATCACCCAAGTGTATCATATCATCAGGCTGTGGAGAAGCCTCAATGTTCATTTTCATGTTCGTTGCATCCCATCTGTTCATCTTCAGGCTTCAAAGTTTCAGAATGATTTTCACCAGCGTTAGTCATTCTTAACTCTCATAGGATTAGGAGTCACAATACTAAAACAACTTCCTGTGAACTTAAAAAATAAATCAAACTAGGTTTTAACACTAGCTGGTGAAGAAAAATCCTAAGTACATAGAATAAAATTTCACGATCTCTTTCAAAGCTCAGAATCACCCTGAAAATGATTCTCCAAACATCCACTATAAACCAATGAATATTCACTTTAACCAATGAGAAGTGTACATAAATCTCTTGCTACTGACGTCATAGAATATCACATGAACTTTTGAGCAGAATTGAGTTGTTTTACACAGTATTCAGATTTTTAGAAAATGCCAACACTTTGACTTCCAAATTCATCCTGACCTACTACGAGTAATTTTAAGATGGTAGCAGGTTTTCACATCACATCGAATGCCGATGACGTTTTCGCATCTCACGCATGACATGATCAATCACGTGTAATTGATCATGTCAATTTGCATGAGATGCGAAACCGTCATCGGCATTCGATGTGATGTGAAAACCGATGTGATGTGAATGAACATTGAGGCTTCTCCACAGCCTGATGATATGATACACTTGGGTGATTGTATTTTCACTTTAGGTGAATACTTTTCGGAAACGTACACGCGTGCATATTAGAAGATATACGTGTGGGAAAGATGGTATTTTTCGACCAACTATGGATGGTATTTCCTTAGAACCAGATGTGTGGAGATCACTTATTTCAAGCCTACGTAAAAATGTAAATCAAAAATTAATCGAAGACCGTGATTTCGCTTTTGTTATAAAAAAGGAGAGTCGAGTGCGAATGGTAACATCTGTGTTAGTGTGCAAAGATTGTTCAAACTGAAACGAGAAGTGTTCCAGTTGATGCCTGATGGAGTTCTACTTTTGGAAAGCCAGATTGACAAATTGTGCTACGCGTCCCCTTGTATCTCACGTAGTGTCAAAGACAAACTTATGACTTATACTCTAAAAGAGTACATCCTTTCGGAAATTGAGAAAAAATATCCCTGTGATTGTCGATGTGATAAAATCAGCACATATACATCACAAGAAGTTCGTAAACTGGCTGATTCTCTACGTAAGTGACTATTTGATGAGCTCATATGCAACATAAACTACCTTTCTAAAAAAGAATGTGTGGATTGTAAAAATGGATTCATTTTTTACATGAGAGTGCATGAATGTGAATCATTAACAAGGGGTCGAAAGTTCGACACTTTTTTCGAACGGGCTCTTTTTAATGTTAATTGGGAAAACTTGACTCGTGACTTCGTTACTTTGAATGTTGATAGTCCATGTTTAAAATGTCATGTGTCTGATTTATTTGATGCAATCGATGTTAAAAATACGCTTGAAAGTTTTGAAGAGTTTTACTTAAAGATGAAAGTTTTTTTAATTGTCTTTTACTGTGTGTGTGAATAAATTGTGTTTATCATTTTAAAAGAGACTTGTGTTTTGATTGAGTTGTTGAATATGGTTGATGGATTATACTTTGAAATCACTCTTACATATATTTTTTATATGCACTTTATTGTAAGTAATCTTTATACTATCGGTGTTGTCTTCATCTTATTGTATGGTTTTGTAATTAAGACTGAATGAAAATATAATTTTTGTAATATTTCTATAGTTTAATGCATGCGAAGGACTTCAAATAATGCTAAGTGGAAATTCAAAATTAGAACCGTAAAGCTTAAACATGACAATGGTTTGAAAACAATACACAGTTATATTCACATACACAAACTCGTACGTATCAATACACTTACATTAAAGAGAAATATTAAAGACTTATAAATTCTCATATGAGATAAGAACGCTCTTTCTTAACTTAGTTGGTCACATGATCGATAAAAGATCCTCACCTATTTGTGATTTGTCATGAAATAATATACATCGATAGATATGTTACTAAGTGTGTAATAGTTTTTATTTTTCTTAAATTCAAAGTTAAAACCAATTTGTTAATTGTAGGATTATATTAAGTGCTAAAAAATGCGATATTTTCGCTTATAATTTCGGTTGATAAGTAAAGTTTTATTACAAGTTCCCTCACACGAATGAACAATAACATGCTAGATGGATATTTGAAAGCTTGAGTGAATGATTTATAAGTATCTTAAACATTATTATTATTATTTCTAATGCGTGTGTGTTAATTAATACTTAGAGTGCAAAGAGTAAATGGTTAAGTGCTATTGGTTATTAATACTAAGAGTAAAGTGATATTGAGTTTTAAATTTAATTAAAGCATTTCGTTTGAAGATTCAGTTGAAAAAATTTTATTTTGTAAGTTTGAAAATTTTTGAAAAAAAAAAAAAAATAGTTTTGCGAAAAAAAAAAAAGATTGAAAAGAAAAAAAATAATATGTTACAAAAATATTATTATTATTTTGATTTGAAAAAAATATTTTTGCGGAAAAATTTACTGTTGTAAGATTAAAAATTTATTTTTATATGATTGAAAAAAAAAAAATTGATTTTTTTTTTTAATTAGTGGAAAAATATTACAAGTTTGAGAAATTATTTCTTAAAAAACATTTTATATGATTAAAGAAAACAAAAATTTTTGATTTCATTTTCTAAGTAGAAAAATATTACAAGTTTGAAAAAATACTGTTTTGAATCAAAAATCTGTTTTTGAAAGAAATATTCTTACAAGCTGGAAATTTTTTTTTATAAGTTTGAAATGAAAAAGAAATTAATTCGAAACTACGAATTAAAATCTAAAATTTTGTTTGGAAAACCAGACATCAGGCTATTGCCGATCTATGTGCTTGATATTTGAGAAACGTGAACTAATTTTAATTGGTCAGAAACAGTGACATCACTTGAAAGACGTAGGCCAGGTGGTGAATAATACTAGCACGTGGGGTTTGCTATCTGTTATCGGTAAAGGGGTAGATAGCAATATTGATAAAGTCATTTTCTCAATTCGTCTCGGTGAGTGTGGACGATCCGAAGTGCTGTAGCATTACGGTAGTTTTTTTCAACAGCCGAGTTGATTTGCGATATCACGGCATGCGTTCTGCAAATCGACGATGGGCAGCCAGTCGTATGCAGCGATTTCAAATAAAACATGCATGTAATTGTAATTTTGTGAGATTGAGTTATAATTAACAATCCACTTATTACAATTTCATTCACTGTTTTTAAATAACTTCGCGATAGCTGGTACTTGAGGGATTTCACCCCAAAAAAGGTTAGTCTTTTGTACTTAATTTTAGTCAGTATTTAACTATAACTTAATTTGTCAAAATTTAGATTAAGTTTCTTAATTTAACGTATAGCTGTCCATTTGAATGTATCGTTCGAAAAGGATAAAGACTAAAATAAATGATATCGATTTTGTTAAAGAAATTAGTTGTTAAAGTAAAATATTATTGGGAAAATGAAATAGCCAAAGTGATTCTAATTCATGAAGGTTGAAAATTTTGTTTTATTCTAACAAGAGTGCTTGTATGAAAAAAAAAATAATAATAATAAAGTAAAACACTATGCGATAAAATGACTAAGTTAAATACTAATCAAAAAAATAATTAATAGAGTTGATTAAATAAAATGTGATAAATTAAATGAAACTCTTGAAAAGCATATAAAGTGATGAAATGTAACTTGAGTGCGAAATTTGCTTACTGGAAAAAAATTAAATAAGTTGATTTTTAAAATCCATGAAAATTTCTTAATGATAAGTGTTTATTAATGCTAAGAGTAAATTGATTCCAAGTTTTGAAATGAATTTCAGTAGAAGTTATTTTTCGGTAAGTCTATTTTTTAAAATTTGCTGACATGAAGTTTTGATACTCGACTTATAATTTTAACATTTCTTGGGTACTTCATTGATGTTTAACATTTTTGTGTTATGTGTTTTATTTTACCGTAGGTAAAAATAATTAAATAAAAGTGAAATTTATAAATTGTAATGAAAATTCTGTTAATGAAATTGGTTGGTTGTAAAGTAATATTTTGGAAAAGCTGTAATGAATGATAAATAGTAAAACGCAGTAAGTAAAATAGTAAAGTATGGTGAAGTAAAATAAAATATTCAGAGGGGATTTAATTCATGAAAGTTGAAAATTTTGTTTTATTCCATCAAGAGTGTTTGCATGAAAAAAAAAATAAAGAAAGGAAAATATGATTAACTTAAATATCGATGATAAAAAATAATTATTAGAGTTAATTAAATGAAATGCGATAAATTAAGTGAAACTCATGAAAAGCATATGTAGTGATAAAATATAACTTGAGTGGGAAATTTGGTTACAGTAAAAAATTATTTAAGAAGATAATTTTTTAAAATT